>NW_026555332.1:44963620-45004071 GCF_029017545.1 Prosopis cineraria
ACCTAACATTTAATTACATGTGATACAAGTTATAGTTTCATCGTTTATTCTTACTCTTATGTTTCTCAACTTAATTCACAACATACATCATTATAATACACACAAATATCTGACAATACTCAAACACATCAAATCAATACACATTGCCACTAGACAATCAACCGTGTAATAATGGCACCCCCATTATCATGACTTGTCACAAATTTAATAACCATGTGACATGTCGGATATACTCACGTATACATGATTGAACTTTCTTTACACCTTCCTTATTTCTTATGACTGAAACTATGGGCTATAATATCAATGAAGGCTCTGTCTATATGATTGAACTATCCAAGCTCACCAATCGTGAGGTGTGACCTGGCTAAATGTCATAGTATTTACTCTCAGACCACGGCTTCTTCCACTCTCGAATCTCTGGGGTGTCATATATCATAAACTAACCCCCTCGATAAACAGGCGAATATAGTTAGATTTTAATCCCTTGACAAACTATGGGATAAGGCTATATCTTTATGCACTAAAAGGCAACCATAAGTACCATATGAATTTTATCTACTCCTCTCCCTAGGTGAACTCCTGCCTTAATGATCATATAATGTATGATACTGACACATTTCACAATTTCATTTATTTAATATTAATTTAGGCTTATGATAATATGCTACTCAAGTGAGCATTAATGTCATATTTACCACATTCTCCTTTTCAAATTCTAAGTTCTATAACACATTTTAAATTTCCATTTAGCCATAAATATAACACTCACATGTTAACACAAGCACACTAACAATACATCAGCCATTATCAAATTCTCATTTGAACACACATTCATAGTTTGAAAATGCATTTCACAATCAACTTCATATTTATGTAAGATCAAGGTTAATATTCTATTATATGATTTCTAGCATGCTTCCACACTTATAAACTCAATCATACATGCAAAAAAACTTATTTTCACATTAAAATTCAATTAACAAACAGCTATTCAAAATTGAGCTTCCCTGATTATCTCAAACTTTTAAGAGATCAAAGGTTTACCCTTCAATATATGTTTCCAAGCTTGTTTCTCAAGCCAAGTATGGTGCCCCGACGATAAATTTACAATTTATCAAGTTCAAACTCAATTAACAATGCTACAAATATATTTTTAACTCTTATTTTCCATTTCTAAAATACTTAATACCCTTATTTCTCATATTTAAGCTTATCCACTAGGTTTAATAGTTTTTATCACTCCCCACTAACAATTATCAACTCATATAGGGTCATTAATGTTACAAAAACCCTCATAACTTCACATTTATTGCCCATTTTCAAACGTTAATGAAACCCACACACCAAAAACGTGTAAAATTCTCAATCACTTGTTTAAATACCTAAAAAACTTTCATTAACTCTATTTGAGTTAATGGGTTCAGATTCATAGCCAATATAGGCCGAAAATCAACTCTACACTTCAAACTAGTATAGAGAGGAAGAGGAAAGATAGAAAGGACTTACCTTAATGATTGGGAGCTTTAAACCCTCTCAAATCCTTCATAAAGTCATGTCCTAGCAGTGCTCTTTTCATTCTCCTCATTTTTATTTTTATTTTGCTTTGTTTTTTAACATTGATTTGTGACTTATTTCTATAGAATCTGCACCGTGCGCCACGACATTTGTTCCCATGTGCTGCGACATGTGTTACATAGAAGATTGTTTGATATGTTTTGTCTCTATAAGTCATAGCATACTACTCACACGCTGCGGCATGTGGCATAGATGCGTTCTTTTATTTTTCACCTCTTTTGATGCCCAAGTGATCCCATTTCATTTTAGGCTCAAAGATATGGTTGAAATCACAACAAAAACACTCATTAGTCCCCTCTCACCACATACCACATAATTCCCACTCATTTATACTTAATTACTTAATTGTCAGGAGTTAAATTTTTAGGATGTTATCGCTAGCCTAAATGGGGTCAAAGATCACAAAGAGGTTTGACTATACTTGCTCTTTCTAGCTAGGCTAATGTAGCTTCCCTAGTTGAGTACAGTGCTTGTAGGATGAGGTATTAAAGCAATTCCTAGGTCTACTACAAGTATAGGAAGATAGGGCATATCTCCTATATCTACAACAAGGGCTAGTATATTATACTGATATTAAACCAACTGTATATTTACCATGACATAAAAGGAGGTAGGGAATGCCCTCAACTTCATTAGAAGTATGATTCAACTCCAGTCTTATGATATTTTCTCTTTCTTTGATATTGGAGCATCTTATTCTTTGTATTTGTTAATGGCATGTGACATTTAGCTCTACATGAAAAGGAGCTACTATTTATAATTGTGGTGTCTATACCAGTATAAGCGTCTGTGAGATCCTCTATGGCTTATTGGTGTTTGTAATTGATTTTTATCTGTCATATAATGATAATCGACCTAGTGCCCTACTATTGTAAGGGTTAGATATGATCATCAAGATATATTGGCTTAGAACTTATAAAGCCATCCTAGATTGCCATCGGATGACCTTGGCGTTACTGGATCCCCACATCCAAATTGAGGAATCTTAAAAGTTAAGATTGTGACCACCAATGAAGCCAAGAATTACCTCTAAAAAGGCTACCCAACCTACCTTGTATTCTTTTCAACTCAAGCAAAGACAAGGGTGGACAAAGTGGAGGTTGTAGGGGAATTTCCAAATGCATTTCTAAAATAAGTTTTAGGGTTACCTTCAAAATGCAAGGTCAAGGTATCTATTGAGCTCATATTAAGAATAGAGCTAATCTCCATGAATCCCTTCTGAATCTTACTCATAGAGCTAGCAAAGTTAAAGAAGCGTATTGAAGAACTATTCAAAAAAAGCTTTATGTAACTGAGTGTGTTCCTTTGGGGTTCATTAATGTTATTCATAAAGAATAAAGATAGGATGATGAGACTATGCATTGACTACAAATAGTCTTATAAGGTAACCATAAAAAACAAGTATCCCCTACCTTGAAAAGATAACTTGCTCAACTAGTTGGGCAAAACGACAATGTTCTCGAATATAAAATTAAGATGCTATCAATCGAGATCTCAAGCCAAAGATGTCCTAAAGATAGACTGTCATACTACATATGAACATTGTGAGTTTCTCATGATGCCATTTAGATGGTGAATGTCTTGACAGTGTTTTATGGACTATATGAATAGGTTTTTTTACCTTTCTTAGATAAGTTTGTCGTAAACTTTATTGACGACATTCTTATTTATTTTAAGGACAAGACAGAGCATAGAGACCACTTGAGGATGGTTTTATAGGTCCTACGAGGCCATCTATAACATCCAAAAAATTATTTTAAAGACTTGAAAAGAGTAAGGAATGATTAAAATAGAGTCAAGTATTTAAATTGGGTTTCAGTTGGACCAAAAATCATAATTTTAAGCATGCATGTGCCTAGTGTAGAGAGTAATAAAATTGATGCTATCCAGCATCTAATATACTCATTTGGTACTAGAGAAACATAAAGTATATAATTTAAGTCATAAACTTTCTTGTTCTAAATAGGAAGAGAAGGGAGAAACAAGGTGCAGGATCTCCTCCATTTAAGCTTGTCTATTTCAGCCTCTTTGGTGCATTTTGAAGCTTCCAATCCCTCTTGTAAGTGATCTAGTTGTGCCTTGTCTTTATCGTTTAGTTCTCTTGCTTTTTGGATTTGCAGGATACATAGATTAGGGTTTGGATGAATCTAATTAATATGAGTTTCAATAGTTTAAATGAATTTGCCTAACCTAGTTTTAGGGTTTAATCGGAATGATTTTGTATGGATGGAGTGGCATTCCATTATTTAGGAGTTTCATTAAAGGAATAAATGAATTTATTTAATCATTATTTGAGAATAGTTATAACATTAATAGAATTGAATAAGGTATCATTATATTTTTCAGATTGAAGGTGATGAGGAGTGAAAGAGTGAGAAAGATGAGGGTAATTTTGTAAAAAATATTATTTGTATTATATCATTCCATCATTGATCTGAAAAAAAGGTTTCGAATGGCAAGGGATGGCTTAAAAGGCCACCCTAAGCCATTCCACTCTCATTTAAAAATTTTTATCCCAAACAATAGCATAAGACTTCTAGCCCTCTCATTCCATTCCATCTTTAAAAAAAAATCCTAAACATTGATACAAAGGACACAACAAGCATCATGTAAGAGAAACTTAAATCAATTCATACTAATAGTTAAAATGTCCTTACATCTTGAGGGAGGACTCCAATAAATACATTGAGGACAATAAGTAAGGTAGGCTCGGTGCCCCAACCAATCATTTCATTTATTCATTTTTTCTAAAAGCAAAATAAAAAATTATGTGCTGCATAGTTAAGTTTAATAGAGTCAAGAATATGAGTTATGCTTGACAGGCCAATCTACCAAAGAGTAGTGGGTTGTATTTGAAAAATTTATAACCCATTTAAAGGTGGGCTTATTTCGCCTAGCTTGCCAAATCTATGACCCACAATAGGCTAGCCCTCTAACCCTTGAGTTAGACTCCTTTTTAATAATTTTTCATTTTTGTTTTAATGAAAAAAAAATTATATCATCCTTATTTTAAATATAGCCCTAATTGTTTGACGATAGGAACATAATTTCGTGTTTGATTTCTCATTCTTGTTATTGATTTATCATTTTTATATTGATAGAATAACCAAAAATGATTGTTAGCCTAAAAATGGCTTTCTAGCCCACCAGTATTGAGTATGCTAAAAAAGTTTGTTGGCATCGTCGAAGTGTGTGACGTAAACTCAAAACAATTTCACTTGTATCACGACTTCTATCAAACAAAAATAGGCTCTCGTAGGGTGTTCACAAGACGAGATCGGAACACCCTTGTCTTCTGTCCCGTTTTGAAAAAAGATTGAGACTGAATTTTTGTCTCATCTCATCCTATTCCGAAAGTCATCCCATCCAGTTAAGAATTGGGATGGAACTGGGACGAGATCTAGATATCCCACCGTCCCTATAAATCAGATAATGTGAGAGAAATATTTGGATAATAACATTCATTAAAATTTTAAGTCACATAATTTATTAATTTTAAAATCAAAACAATACAAGTACATAAATCACAACAATTTAAAGTCATTTATTAAATTACATCAATCATAACTACACGTGTGTAACATATTATGATAGTAATTACAAGTGTTAGGCTATAAGACCAACAACAATAGACAAAGTCAGGCACAACATCAAATTATTATTCTTCTTATTTAGTTAAGATATGCTAAGTTAATTATTCTTTCTAAAATAAAATAAAAAATATGATATAAACAGAAGTTATTAAATAGATAAATATAAAAATAAATTCTATTAATATGGTTAATATATTATAAAGAAAGATATCACCCTGTATTATTTACACTGTGTCATTAAAATTATCAATATAAAAAAATTTTAGTTTTAAATAAGAATTGCTCTTATTGAAATTATAATTAATATAATAAATGTAAGTATAAATTATATTAAAATAATTTATATATTTAATGTATATTTTTAAAATAAAAAATAATATATATATATATATAAAATATTCAGGACGAGACAAGATGTTTTGAGGGCAATCCCATGTCCCATCTTGTCCCAAACCTCTTTCTTATCCCTCCCTCAAAGTCTCATTCCATTTGTAGCTGTAACGAAACTGGGCCAATTGGGATGAATACAAATTGGATACTCTTAAGCTCTTGAAGTCCCTTAATACCATGGTATTTAAACCCGGACAGGACCAGCCGGTCACCAGTAAATCGGTGAACCGGTCTCTTGGCCGATTCAATTGAGAAAGTAAACCAGAAGCACAAAACTTGGTTAACTCGGGATTAACTCGAAAAAAATCGGCCAACCCGTTGGGTTAATCGGGTACCAAGCTGCAGGGAACAAAATTAAAATGAAAAAAACTAGCCATCAGAAGAAAGAGACAAAGAATATAGATGAATAAAAGATGAGGGATGAAGAAAAAGGAAGGGAAAAAAAGGAAAGAGAAGATGAGAAGATTCAGGAAAAAAATGATGAAGAAAGAAATAGTAAAGAAATCGTATGCCAAAGCCGTTCAACCTCTCCCATCTGTGATTTCCACTTCGATCTATTTTTAAGGAGGATGAAAGTTTCAAAGCGCACACAGACGACGGAAGAAAAAATAGGGAGAAGAGAAGTTTCAAACTTCATTTAATTTTTTTTAAAAAATGTGCCTGCACCATTTACACTAATGTGATAATTGAACAGAACCAAGCCTACACTATTTATTGACCCCTAATCCCATTGCATCACGCTTCCTCCACTTTTCTTGGGACCTGGTGCTTTTAAAATTTTAATATCAGTAATTATTAATTTAATTACTTAAAACTAAAAAACATTTAAAATATTATTATTATTACCCCTATTTTTGAATATAACTTGGTGACCATAACTTTTTCTGCCATTTGATATATATGTATATATATTCAAATATTTAATCTTTATATTTTTTATTTTATTATAATTTTTTAAATGATGTTAAGTAAAAAATAAAAATTACTTTTTAATTCTAGTTATACATTTTATACATTTCATCTTATAAAATGTTTTATTTTTAAAAAAATAGTATTTTTAACTTATATAATATTTTGAGGATTGATATCTTTTTTATTTAAATATTTTTTTATAGTCAAATAAAAATATTTTTGTATAATTTAATTAAATTTTATTATTTTAATTATGATCAGTTTGACTCCGGTTTGACTCCCGATTGAATTACTAACCCATGAACCACTACTTTAATTGATTCAATGACCAATTCAGTTATCAATACTTTGTTTATTATAGGCTCTCCATTTGCTACAATACAGTATAGTCACAACATAAAGATTAAAGAGAGTATTGGGAAAATACTTGTAAGAAGGTGGAACACTGCTTACTTAAAATGTAAAATACATAATGTAAATTGCGTTGAAATAAATTATACTGGATGATAAATGCAGATGGGTCGTAAGTGCTTTCCAAGAATACAAGTAACAATTGAATGTCTCTGGTTTATGAATAACTAGCGTTTGGATTGATGCTATTTATAGATAGGGCTTGAGCGTTGACATGTTGCGCATTCCTTGAAATCCAACCCCATTAAGGCCGCCCGCCCATCCTACCCACGCTTCGCACCCACTGCTACATAATTATGAGACTGGTGTAGAAAGTGCTTCGAGGAGAGGGGCAGGTGGCGGAAATGAGAAGCACTTTCTGTACTGATTATCTAAATAACGGGTGTGAAAAATTTATATTCTACACTGATTATCCAAAAAAGCTGACATTTTTACGCCAATTATTACACATTGAAAGTTATACATTCTTATTATAAATGGTGTAAAAAGTCAATATTTTTAAATTTTTCTTTTAAAAAAACTAAAAACATTCTACACTGATTATTTAAAATAACGTGTGTGTAAAATAGGTTCTTACATTGGTTGTCTATAGAACTGGTACAAAAATTCATAATTTTTTTATGTTCTGAAAAATTAAAATCTTTTTACATTAGTTATTTTTTTTAAGTAACCTATATAGAATGGCAATAATTTTTTAAAATTTGCTTTTTTAAAATAACTAAAAAAACATTCCACACTAGTTATTTAAAAAAAGGGTGTAGAAAGCCAATCAATTATTTTTAATTTTTTTAAATAATATCAAGACAATTGGTGTAGAAAATAGCTTTTACACTAGCTATCTATAGAAACGGTGTAGAAAGTTAGGAATAAGGTCACTTATTTACAAAAAATATCACCGCTCACACTTTTCATACTAGTTCTTTTTTAACTAAGATAAAAAAGTATTTTTTTTAATGAATAAAGCATACATTTAATTTTTAATTTTATATAATATTTTATTTTAATTTCTTAACTTTATAAAATATATTTTTAGTCCTTTAATCCTAATCTTATTAGTTTTATCCTAACATATTTTTACATTAAATTTTTAAATATTGACAAAATATTATCAAATGATGACATATTAAGTTTAATTTTTTCAAAATAATAATGATTGATATAAAATATAATCATTTGAAATTAATGATGTTAAGGTTAAAAGATTAAAAAGATACTTTATAAAATTAAAGAATTAAAAGTATACTTTAACTTGTCTTTTATAGTAGTGATCTTTTCTATTTTCAGGACCAATTGTATTCTTAGTAATGACGCTTCATCTTTATAAGCTCCATGCACCTCTTATCTTATTAGGCCTATTCTTTAAGTCCTGCTCATTTTTAAGTCTAAACATGCGTAAAATATATTATTTACTTATATTTTTTTAGTTTTAAAATTAATTCAATCATATATAATTGAGAGAATTACATATATGGCCCTCTAGAAGGACATATTGACATTATAGGTCTAATAGATTATGATTCTCCCCTACAAGTCTAAAGACCTTAAATGCAATTATTTTCAAAGGTGGAACAACCAGACAACTCTTAAGTAAACTCACATGAATTTGTGTAAACTAACTAACTTTGTATTATAAATAATTAAATTTTTCTTGTTATTTATGAACCTTATGTTATTAATTTTTTTTATTAACTTGTAAATTTTTTCCTTCTCAAATACAAGTATAAAAATGCATGAACTTTTGTCAATAAATAGACTTTTTGTTATAAATAATTGGACTTTTATTGTTATTTTTCAAACCTTCTAGTATTGATTTTCTTCAGTTAATTTGTAAATTTTTCAATTACAAATATAAATTCATATAGACTCTTTTGAATAAATAGATTTTTTTGTAAATAATTAAACTTTTGTGTTATATATGGACTTTCTATTATTATTTTATTTGGTTAACTTATAAATTTAACCTGCAAAGACTTTTGTGAATAAAAAAATTTTTTATTGTAAATAATTAAACTTTTCTTATCAATTGCATACTTTCTATTGTTAATTTTATGCGGTTAATGTGTAGCTCAAACATTCTCACTCATCAAGGGTATTTCAATCTTCTTAACCTTTAAAAAAATTGTACTTAAGGCATTTGGACTTGCAAAGTAATGTCAGAGTCTATTGGGTATGCAGTGTGAGTATATTCCTTTGGTGGGCCTAATGTGTGATTGTCCCTATATAATTTTATGAAAATATAAAAATATTTTACATTTAGGTTTTTTTTTTATAAAAAGATCAAATATATTAATAAGGTGCAAAGATAATTTGCAACAATATAGGTCTTTGAACCAAGTTTAAATGAAAGAAACTAAACATAGGAATAACAAATGAAACAAAAGCACAACAAGAAATTAAGGAATGTATATTGCAGTAAAGGACATTTAAGATCAAAGATCTTTGCTACAAAGCCTTGAAAGGCTTCTAATTATGAAAATTATATAAAGATGGGAGGATCCAAAGGAAATTATCATATTGTTATTGATAATTTATCACGAGCGTCAAATGAAGATATATAAGATTGAAAAATTTTGAATCTATTCCAAGATAAAAGATTACACCTCTTATAAGTTTTGTCAAATGAAAGATTGATAAAAGTGAGTCTCTTTCTTTTCATATTTATCAGTCTAAATTTTCCATCCCTTGCAATTAAAGAGAAAGTAAGACGGAGGTAGGTCATCACCTCTTATCTATTGTCTTATACTCCAAGCCTATCTTAAAGTCTTGCATTTAAATTTAGTTTATCAAAATTTGTAATTCAATTTAAAAATTAATTGCAAAAAAAAAAAGACGCCATGGCCTGTTGAATTGGCATTTTTCCTATTTAGTTTGATTATCAATATTGTGAAGTGTTGATGCATCGTAATGGAATCTAACTTATTGAATAGTATTGAAGTATAGTTGGCACTTTTTTTTTTTAATTATTAATTGATTGCCGCAAGTTGCTATCGTTACCACAGATTTGCCCGTCGTTAAATATTTTATTCCTATAATGCCCCTTATCAGCAGGGCACAATTTTTCATAAAGGAAAAACCTAGGAGTTGTGACTAAAATGAAATACCGCCACTGACCTGGGTTCCAGCTCTACGGGCCATGTCTCAAGCGTTGCATTCCGTCACCAAGACCGCCCCCGGTGAGTGTCTCGGCTCTGTTGGTCTTCGACTGTCGTTTCTTGCCGTTGTACTTAAAATTATTTTCTTTCGCGTTCCTCAGAATGAAATGAAAGCGTTGTAACCTAAATTAGGTGCTTTTATTTCCCCATCTGGTTTCTCAATTTTATTTTTACTTACTCTCCTTTGAAATGCTATCTAAGCACAGGCGTTTCAGTACTGTATGCCCAAGGCTGGAAATTTTCTTTTTTCTTTTTGTTGGATTAGAAAGCTTCACCGGTGTGCGTGTTTTTGGTTTGATGTTTTTGTACGCTTTTGGGTGGATCTTAGTAATTAGTCGTACAATATATGGTTTTTTCCTTGCATTATGTCGTTGAAGATGACTGGCTCTGCAGACTTTTCTCTCTCATTGGCATGATCATGGTTCATCCTTCCGTCCCTTTGGCGAATTGCGTTTTGAGATTCTGTTGAGAGATAGAGATGTTCCATGTGTATTTGTAGTTTTTGGATTTCTCCTATTATTTTCCATTTATTGTTGAAGTGATTCAGCGAGGAAGTCATCAGGTTCTTAGTAATTTGACAAATGCAATAAAAAGAAAGAAGTGATCTAAATATTAAATTATACATTTTTAGTTATTTTTAAGAAATTTCTCTGATCTCATCTTTGCAAATATTAAGTTATTTATGGACATCATTTTCTGCAATTGTTTTTCACTATTCTTTCAGTGCAGGGTCATTCATTAAGACGTGAAAACTGTTGTTCCCTATACCTTTGTGATTATCTTCAAGCTTGATAAATAGGTGCAAGCACAGCCAATTAGACCCGCTTCTGCCTTGGACCGTATCACTCCAAAACTATATGAATTAGATGCTTTTGTTTCACAATGATTAGGCTGTTTGAGCTGGCTTTCTACATTTGGATTCTAATGTTATTTCTTCCCTAGTTATTTCAATTGCAAAGGCTTTCATTAGCAAATGACTTGAGCCTTTACATGAGTTTCTAGGGTGGTATTTAGTTTCTTTTGTCATAAATAATATATTGATTTACTTTTCTATATGCTTCACTCTTTTGATTGCTCAATTTTCTTTGGTGATCATGCAGGTCGTGGAGTGCCCAACAGCAG
The DNA here is from genome assembly GCF_029017545.1 of Prosopis cineraria. Classification (NCBI taxonomy): domain Eukaryota; kingdom Viridiplantae; phylum Streptophyta; class Magnoliopsida; order Fabales; family Fabaceae; genus Prosopis; species Prosopis cineraria. Next base: position 44,974,779 of record NW_026555332.1, read on the forward strand.
GTGTCTCCCATGTTTGGGTGTTTCTGGAAAAACAGCTGTTGTATATTCATGCTCTTCTCGAGGTGATTGCAGAACTTATTCAAATGTTAATTTTAAAGGGCTAAAGTGTGCTTCTGTTGGAGCATCTTTTGTGTGTGAAGCAAGGAGGAATCCAGATATCTCAAGGCAAAGCAAGCATGGATTCTCTCGAAGCAAACACAGGCATGGTGAAGGGAAAGGCAACTTTGAGAACTTCGAAGAAGACATGTTATCTTCAAAAAATGGCCCATTGACATCCCTTTCTTCTTCTAGCATCCCAAAATCCCAGGCCACTGCAGCTCCTGGACCTAAGGAGAAGGAGATTGTCGAACTATTTAGGAAGGTTCAAGCTCGGTTACAAGAGAGAGTTGCTACCAAAGAAGGAAAGAAGGCCGAAGCCTCCCAAGGGCAAGGTAGAGACAATGGCACTGTAGATTCCCTCCTCAAATTATTGAGAAAACATTCGGTAGAACAAGTAAAAAGAAGCAGTGGAAATGTTAGAGGAAAGGATTCAATTTTGGAGCAAGACAGTGGCCAGTACAACGAAGGACAGAGCCTTAGGTTTTCTGATTTGGATAGTACTGCAAAGGATGATGAGACTCGAGAAGCCAACGCCCCATTTGTCACCAGGCCTCGATCAAATTTCCAAAGAAGGTCTCCTATTGCTCGTGTAAAATACCAGCCTGTCTCTTATGATGTGGAAGATGTAAATGCAATCCCACTAAGCAGTGAAGTTGGAGAGAAAAATCAGGATAAAGCAGGTCTGGGTTTGATGCCTGAGACTGATTTAGAGCCCGAGTCTGAGTTAGAACCTGATCCAAAGGATGATATTTTCTTCCAAGATGTTGGGATGGATGAGTTGGCGGAGGATGATACAAATGATTCTGAACGATCCTTCATTAACGGGGATGGAGAAGGGAAGGAAGTGATTCAGAATAAGGATTTGAGTGCACTGAAGCTGTCCGAATTGAGGGTACTAGCGAAGTCACGAGGCCTAAAAGGATTTTCAAAAATGAAGAAGGGTGAACTATTGGAATTGCTAGGTTGAAGCTGATTCTGATCTCAGGTTTGCCAAAGAAGCAAAAACAAGGGATAGCAATAATCTTTACCAGGCTGGTGAATTTGCCATCGTTGTTAATGAAAAACTTCCAAGTTCCAGCAGTTTTGATTGCTTTCTATTTCTCTGAATTGTTTAGCTTATGAAAGATAGTCTGTAGGGGAAGGTACAATTTACTCTTATGAACTGTGAATTTTAAAAACGCAGCAAAATCTCACGAGCTTTAAAAGTACACATAACACCCCCTGAACACTATTTTTATGGGTATGTTTGTTGTCCTTCGTCCGTGCCTGGGAGTTGAAGCGCTAGTTACATTTTGAAAATTTTTGAGGGTTTGTTACGTTTTGCTGTTTATGTATTAATTTTATTTATGATTGGATTAATACTTCATGGGGGCGAAATGTGCATTTACCTTTTCTTTATTTCATTTGCGCGATCTGACTGTTTAGCATGTCTTCTTCCCAAATTTGTTGCGTTTTAACATCTATGACCCAATCTTATAACTAGTTCGTAATCATGGGCTAAAATGCACTTAATTCTCTTTCCTTTGTTTCATTTGCGCCACTTGAATTTGCTGAGCGTCTCTTCTGGGGAAATTTGCTACTTTACCAGATCACGTCGTTTATCAAGGGAACCTGCAAGTGGATTTTGTCAAATGAGGCTCTTGGCGCTTTTTTTTAATTTTTTTGGGGGGCCCGGGTGGGGGGGGGGAGGGGTTTGGGTTGTTTGGCTAGGAGGGAAGTGGAGCTGAATTTAAGATTTCTAGTTGTCATTGAGAATTTCTGCGTAACCTTTTTTTTTTTTCCCTTCTCGTCAAAAGAGAAATTTACGGCGTTAAAGAGGATTGTGCAGAGTGCAGACTTAGCTCTCGGTTCCTCACCTCATAAACAGATTCACAATTTAGCATGTTGAAGGCAGGAATTGGACAGAAAATCCAACAAGCACAAGAATAAAAGCACTCGCAAACATTTCAATCATGAGTTATTGGTGATATCTAATTGCCCTTCTGTTAATGTGATTAGTACTTCTGTAAGGTGTAGCGTTCATAAAGTCAGTGAGCAGCACGATTATTAGTAAATAGTAATGCGGTATTAGTACTCAACTTTTCATGTAATCACTGTTATTGCTGTCCACATTTGGAATCTCTTCGTGCTTGGGAAACCCACACAGCACATGCTTGGTTCTGCTTGCTTGGAACGTAAACATTCTGGTCAGTCATCTTGTGAGAGGCACGTGGGAGGGAGGACCCCATTTGGAAAGTTGAGGGATCGTATTCATACATACATTATATGCCTGTGAAGTGTGAGCCCCTTTCTGTTCTGATGCAGTGACTTTGGCGTGAGCTTCTTGTTAGTCTCCATGCGCTTTTTGCTTTTTATCCCTCACACGGGCAAGACGAAATCCCTCATGAATCCATCCAGTAATGTACAAAGCCATTACGTACACGGCAAAACAGCTGAACTAATTAGAATATCATGATGGCATTATACAGAATCAGGTACGTTGATCCACTTAGCTTAGGTAACACAATCAATTATAGCAGTGAAGGGAGAGGGTGGGAGGGTGAGCTTGAATTAAAGTTAGGTCTATATTACACGCATTCTTGCTTTAGTCGAAGTGGTATCTAAAAGGTAAAGCTGCGCCAAGGCAATGAATTGAATTGCATTTGCTAGTTTCACTGTTAGCTTTTTCCTTTTTTCTTTTTTTTAATACAAGCAAGCCATATGCTGGTTTCTACCTTTTTTTACTCCCATCAACTTTTATTGACTAGACTACTCATAATGTTGTCTACTGTTTTTCTTGTGTGCCCAAAAAAATAAAAAAGGGAACGGATGTGACCTTCAAGGAAAGATCAGTTTACACTTACATGCCAAGTTTCTGATTCATTCCTTGACGAGGGCATGTTGGTATTCGTCATGGTAATCAGGTTTATCAATTGTTAGATGCTTTTTTTTTTTTTTTAATTACACTGTCAGTGTAATTCTGTGCCAAGGAAGGGATTATTTACTTCATTGTTTTAAATTACTCTCTTCATCTAAAAATATAAGTCACTTTAAATAAAATTATACTTTATTATCTTTAAACTAACAGTATTTTTTTATATTTATCCTTATTTAATAGAGTGTTATACTTAAAAGTAAAAAGTTTAATGATTTATTTGTTGAAATTATTTTTTAAAAAAAATTATTAATTATATATTAAAAAATTAAAAATAATATATTTTTAACATTCAATCTCATAAAAAAAAAAATTTTTTTACAGAGAGATATTTACTTCAAATATGACCGCTGCGCATAATGTTCGTGATTCCTTCACAAATTGATGAGGACAGCAGCAGCACTTGCAAGAGAAAGAGTGGAAGATGCCTTGACTTGGAAGGCTAATCTTTTGCCTAATGATAATTATTAATCAGTGCATTAAAAGCAATGAATGAAATTGATAAAACAAGAATGAAGCGACATCCCATTACAATGGGTTTTCTGGGGTCCGCAATTTTCTTTTTTTGAACACTGTTTTATGTAAAATAAAATTAACTAATTCAATCTAAGTCTTGCCGAAATCTAAATAGGGAGAAAGCTTTTTTTTTTTAGTTTTTTTTTAAATTTATAAGACTTGGATTCAAGACTATATTCAAATTTTTCTGTTGCGAACTTAACCCTAGTTAAGAAATTTTAATAATTATACAATATTTGTGAAAGATCATTAATCTTGTTTTATATCTTTTTTCTCATTATAAGATATTTTTCTCATTCAGAATATCCAGACTTAAAATCTTTCTTCAAGATTCTAAGTCTCTTTTATTTTGATCCAGCTGTTGTTAATTAATTTTTTTTATTATAATGTCTTAAAAAATGATGAATCTGATTTTACATCCTTTTCATTATAAGATCTCTCCTTGATTTTTTTTTCTCTTAATTCAAAAGGTTTGGAGAAAAAGAGAAGGTACATAATTAATGAAGTGGGGTTAGCAAGGGGCCTCCCAGAGTTATTGAAGTAAAGCATAAATAAGAAATGAGATGAGCAATGTTAAGAATCTCCACTTAAAAGTTGTCACCTTGTAGGAGCATACTGCATACCTAACCAGTGCTAATTTCTCAGCTAAAAAAAAAAAAAAAAAAAAAAAAAAGAAGAAGAAGACTTGGTTTCCTTTAAGTAAACTTTTGAGAGCTGAAATCTTATTAATAATGTATAATTATTTTAATTAAATCTATCAATATTTAAATTTAAGAATTGAACTGCCTCTCTAAATTACTGTCTCTAATACACATATTTATTATATATAATTTTATATATATAGAAAGAAAAAGTGAGATTCACATGTTTAGCTCAAATGTCACAAAAATGACTTGATTGTTCCGGAGTCTCGACAGGGACTTTCTTTCTTTTTCCTTTTTTTTTTTGGGGGGCAACATCCAGCATAATTTTAATGATGTCCCTTGCAAGTGACCTTCAAAAAGTGTGCACTGTAACGGGACCAATTTAAATTTTCTATATATTTATATTTTTTAAAAAATTGTAGACTTAATTTTGAAAATAAAAATACATTATGTTCATGACTCACATTTGATAAAACGTAGTCATGAATTTCTTTGTATTCCGTCTCCGCAATGGATGAAAGTGTCTTAATCGAAGTATTTAATTATTAATAGAGTGAGCTAATTTGATGACCAACCGACTCCTAAGTCAGGCCAACGAATCATGGGGTGTCATAAATAGATGGGAATTTTGTTTTTTGCGCAGACAGTATGTTTAAAATTTTATTGCTTTGACTCCGATGTTAAATGGGTCAGGTGGCCCTGTGGTAGCCTGGCACGTAATCCAATTTGGTTTATCTACTTTTCTTTTATCCCCTTATTTTAATTAATTCAAATCATTTAGATTAAATTTTAATATTTTAAATTATTTATTTATTTTTAAAATTTTAAATTTAAACCGTCCAATATAATTTAGACCAAAAAAAAACATAGACAACAAAAGAGGAGAGAAAAGATGGCAAATAATCAAAAGATTAAAGTACAATTTTAATCTTTTAATTTTATAAGGAAGCATCTTTTAAATATTTTAATTTTAACATAGTTAATTTTATCAAAAAATAAATTTATATATTAAATTTTTAAATACTATTAAAATATTTTTGCATGCTGATATATTAAATTAACCTTTTTTAAAATAATAATGATTGTCTTAAAAATAATTTAAAATCAATAATGTTATGATTAAAAAGTCAAAAGATTAAAATGAAATTTATATGCTCCCTCAATTTAAAATATAAAATATTTTAGAGGGGTTAAATTTTAAAAAATAAAGTATTTTTAGTCTTTTAATATGTAATTATTAACTTGTTTTTAAAAAAGTCCCTTATTGAATAGATGACTTTATATTTTTTTAAAATAAAACATCCTATTAATAGGTGTAAATATAAAAAAAATAGAGTTAGTTTAAAAATAATTAATTAATTTATTAAGGGTGATATTTAATTAAAATATTTATATTTTTAAATGGAGGGAGTATAAAATTAGAGGATCAAAGCCTAACCAAAATAAATAAACTACTCCATTTTCTTTTCCAAAATTTATCGGCAATATTATTGTTTTCTATTTCGCCAACAGCAATATGATTGTTATTTGGCATTTAAGGCTGAGAATGGGTAATGTGTGGGGAATTATCCAACGTCATAAAGTAGATGAAACCAAATATATTTAAATTAACTTGGCCTAACGCAAACAAAACAAAATAGATTCCTAATTATTAACATTGTGGTTGGGATTAGGTAGTTAGGACCAGAAACAGTATCCTTCGTGGCTTTTGGCCTGGAGTCTCGCCAAGAACATTAAGGTCAGAGATAATAAAATATGCTCACAAATGTGAAAATTGAAAAATATATACTGTGCAGTGTGCATGTTATTTAATTAATAATATTCTTTAATTAAACGACAAATTGTATCAGATATATGAGTTCTGCATTATATGCATTCCTCATAAAATTTAATACTAGAATGTGATTTTTTTTGGAATTGAATATTTTAAAGGTAAATGTAAAAGTGCTTCGGAATAGAAAGAGAGCGAGACAGGAATGAAAATATTCATACGACTCTTTTTATTTTTTTTTTTATTCAGAAATATTTTAGAATTTCACAATCTCAGGTAATCTGAATCTAATTCTCTCTGTGAGAGAGAGAGAGAGAGAGAGAGAGAGAGTAAATCTAAAGTACACACACAAAAAGATTTTCTTAAAACCTTTTTTTTTAAACCTGAATTACTCACATTAAAAGAGTGAATCTGCTGAAAAGCATGATACCAAGTATTAATAATGACTTTCAGCAAACTTTACGAGTGCAAATGGTGGCAGATTTCAAAGCCTGAAAGATGCTAAATTGCTAGTTGCTAATTCTGCCGTGTAGCTACTCTGGGGGAAAAGATGACGTATCGTCAAAATATTTTAGATCCTTTAGACGAAGAGTCTCTGAAAACCAACACAGTAAACTGACAGAAACATGAGATTCACTTTTTTAAAAAAAAAAATTACATTAAAATTTTTATATAAAAATTAATTATTATAACATTCAGTGGGAACTGAATTAACAAGATTGACAGTTAATTATATTATTAATTTTTTAATTCAATAATTAATATATCTTATAATAGTTAATTTTTATGTGGGGCTTAAATGTAATTCTTTTTTTTGTTCAAAATAAAATTACATTGAGGTCCCGCACACAAAGATCTATTAACAACTAAACTAAATTACATTAACAATACAGTAATTAAATTGATCAGTTGTTAATAACTCTTATAGTAATTAATTGTTTTGCATAAGACCTGGTTGTCATTCTCCAAAAAAAAAATCTGACTCAAAGGCTTGATAAATAAATAAATCCACGATATGATTTAAATTGGAAAAAATACAGCAAAAATATTAATTCAAGTATCTTAACCCTGTCCTTAAACTATAAGGCTGGTGAATAGTTTCTAAAAAAATATCATTAAATAAAAAATCTGACTTCTTTAGCAGCTATTCCATTCAATTTCATTTTCATCACTTGTAAAGTAAGAAACTGACTTACTATTGATGAATCAGACAAAGAAAAACAGCTTACTTGGTTGTGTATAAATTAATAAAGAGAATATGTAAAAAGAGAGAAAAATTTGTATGCGATACTTATTTTTTTTAAAAAAATTAATATTAGTAAATTAAATAAGAAATAGATGGTGAATACTGGGAGCAAGCGAAACGTACAATGCTTTAAAGGAGGGGAGGACCCAATTTTGTCGAAGGCAGCGAGGCAGATCTCAGTACAAGAGAGGTTGTTGAGATTTGCATTGGTCTCACTCAGCCTCATACGGCCAAAAAGAATTTTCCACTTTTCTCTTCCTTCTAAACCAGTCTTCAGATTACGATCTTTCATACGTTCTGGTCTTATGGTCTTCAATTTGTGTTTGAAGCTGACGATCCATCCGTATGAAAATGCTGCAATGTTACTTGTAATTGTAATATCGTAGCCACTCAAGTCCCAAAATAAAATAACAATATAAGCTTTTCTATGTCTAAAAATAGATATCTTGACTGAAAACGTCAACGAACTCACCATTCTCCTCCTCCTTCCATGACTTTTTCTTTTCTGTCCATATAGCTATGTCTTTTTAAAAATAAAAAAAGGTCTACGTCATGTTTTTCTGGCATAAGGTATTTTTATGAATCGTATCATCTTTTCCACATCGCTCCCTCTTCATCTAATGAAAGTCTCGATCTTGGGTTGTATTTTTCTGTAATCTAATCCAAACACATCTTTTCCTTATCTACTCACTCGCCTGTGGAGCTCTTCATTGTGTTCTTTTCTTAATGAAGTTTTACCACGAAGCCAAAAAATCTGCGACGGTATAAGATTGAGGTCCCACCACTTTTTCCCTTTCTTTGTATTTTAGAATTTCTTAAAAGATTTCATTTAGTTGTCTTGGACCCCTCCCGTTCCTTCTCGCTTTGCAGGCAACTTTCTCAGGAATACAGGCAACAAGGGCTTCATTCAGTGTCGATTAAATTCTTAAATCTCTGGAAAACTTCCATTGCCCATGGTCTGAAGTCGGGCGAGATCTGTTTAACTGTCGCCTTCGAGTTTAAGAACCATGCATATTGCTGCAAGTACGTTGTGATCCTGGCTCTTGCTTTTTCTCGTCTTCTCTTACGAAATGTATTTTTCTTGTCTCTCAAGGGCTCTGTCAGGTGCTCCGTCTGAGTTTTTGATTTGTTGGAAACCAATTAAATCTTGTATATGCCGTGAAAAGAAATCTGAACTCTGGGAAGTTTCTGGGGTTTGTATGGATCAAAGAAGGTGTGATAAGCTTGGGAAATGTTTGAAGAAATTTCCCTTACAAGTGGGTAATTTTTTTTGTTGTGGTGTTGTTAAGGCTCTTCACAATTGATTTTACTGGATTTCGTTTACGGTTAAAAATAAACAAATAAATAAACAAACGGAACTACTATCTGTTTATTTGCTCAAAGAGCTTGGGAAAAGTCGAGGAGAAAGGTAAAGTTGGCGTAATTTTATTAAATATTGTTCCTGAAAAAATTATATCTGAGCTAAATAGTTAAATCAGGTTCATTTGAGAGGTCACTAATGTCTGTCCCGTATTTTTATGCTAAAGCTCGCGAACCAGAAGTTCTTTCTGACTTTCTCCTTCGAAGGACTGACATGCATGCATCGTTTTCATAGTGTTGGCTTGTGTCAGTTAATGCATTTTACCCCTTTCAGTGAATCTTCACCACATATCTGTAAATCTGTACCAAGCCCGTCTTACCTAAGTTAATGTCATCTGTCTTGAGCTTTTACTTTCTTCTTTCTTTCTGTTTTTTTCCCCATTTCTGTTGGCTTCATTCATATCTGCCCCTTTTATCTTCTTTAGTTCAAAATTGGACAGTGCTTATGGAAAAGATGTGTTTTTGCATGAAGAGAAAGCGTGGTGTAGAAGTTAGAACATTTCTCTATAATGGGTTCTTTCTTACTCTCCCATGCATTGGAGTCTACTTTAAACCTAATTATTTTGTTGGAGTTTGGGTAATTAAGGCTAAACTGAATATAGGAATAAATATGGGAGTGCCTTCACACCTGCTTCATTCTGCATCACATCACAGAAATGCTTGCTTCAAATTCTTTTTATTGCTCATGATATTAATTTGTTGTATGTTTTACTAAACCAGGTCGAATAGATACAGCTTCAGTAAAATGTCTTGTCAACAGCATTTCTCGATTCATTCATCTGGTTTCTTGCCAAATGGTGAAACCAATGCCATTTCAGAAGAACTACAATCATATGATTGGCGTGTTAAAGCGTTTGAAACCAGTGCTCGATGATGTTATACATTGCAAAACTTACTTAGATGAAAATCTATGTAAAGAGTGCGAAGAATTGGATATGGCAGTTAATGGAGCTCGAGAGTTATTGGAAAATTGGAGCCCAAAGAGAAGCAAGATTCTTAGTGTAAGTAACTTCCTTCGTATATTATAAACCTCTTAGTTGGCATTTGAAAATTGAAACAAGCTATGAATTGCCAATGCTCCATCCCTCCTCTTGTATGCAGGCATGGTTGATAGCTAGCATTCATTTATTTGATTGGATTGTTGTATTTCAGGTTCTGCGAAGTGGGTCATTGTTGATGAAAATACAGATATCCTCAGTTGAGATTTGTCACTTGATATTTAGATCCCTACAGTCACCTCCGCCTACTTCAGTTTTGGCTAGTCTCGAGGTATGCCCATAGTTGAAACTGACCTCTATTATCTACGGTGTAAGATGGTATCTGTTGACTTTCTTCCTCCTCCTGCTTATTGCTCTTGTTCTGCTACACTACCGCTCCCCAAAATGAAATATTAAAATGCCAAAAGAAAAAAAAATCCCTGTATTTGGCAGCAAAAGCTATCTTCATTTTCATCAGTGTCTAGTTGATTAGTACCAGCATGAGACTAATTGCTAGCAACTTTTTCAGAACTATTTGCAGGAGCTTAAATGTTTGAAGAAGGAACCAGCCACAGGCTACATAGAAGAGGCGTTGACAAATCAAAGAGAAAATATTGAACTTCACAACGAAAATCTAAAGAAAATCATTGAGTTGCTTGGATTGACGGCAAACCTGGAACTTATGAAAGAAAGTATTGCTGTGGAAAAGGAAAGACTGAGTACTGAAGTCAAGAAAGTGAAAGCAGAATTAGATGAAATTAATGCAATTGTGGGTCTTGTCTGCAGCTTACGTGATTATGCAATTAAATTTGAGCGCCCTGAAGGCAAAAGTGGCATCTCAATTCCTTCATACTTTATATGTCCTTTGTCATTGGAACTTATGGTGGATCCTGTTATTGTGGCTTCTGGTCAGACATATGATAGGGTATCCATCCAAAAATGGCTTGATCATGGGTTGAATGTTTGTCCCAAGACTCATCAGAGACTTGCTCATACAAACCTCATTCCTAATTATACTGTGAAGGCCATGGTAGCAAATTGGTGTGAGGAAAATAATGTCAAACTTACCAATAACTCTGAGTTCAATAATATGAAAACCCCCATAGACCATTCATTGCCCCAAGATTTAGCTCGTTCATGTAGTTTTGGGTCTGTACATAGTAGTAATTCCACATCAAGATCATCTCTTCAAACTGGAAATGCATTTGAAAAGCAAAAAGGTGATATCTCTTCCAGATTAAGTGGAGAATCCAATGGATGCCAGAGCTTAGAAATAGAAAAATTTGAGCAACAATCTCCTGCTCCTTCCTATATTTATAGTAGAAGTGAATCATTCTCAAGTTCCATTTCTAGTACTGACTGTGCACACCCTGTTTCAAAAGAAGCATCAGAGATAGTTAGTAAGCAAGAAAATGTAAAGGAGCTGTCCGGAGAAATCACCAAGGGATCTACAGCTCCTGCAAATAACGAATCAGAGTCTTCTCCTTGGTTATCAGGAAAGCAATTTCAAGGCCCAAGATCAAAATTAGGAGAAACAGAGACTAGAAATGATAATAATAACCGCCATTCAAAAGTTCATTCTCTTCCTGTTTGCAATTCAGGATATGATGAGTTGACAACTGCATCTTATGTCAATAAGTTGATTGAAGATCTTCACAGTCCATGCGATGAAGCGCAAACTAAGGCTGCAGAAGAATTGAGGCTTCTTTCGAAGCACAATGTGGAAAACCGAATCATGATAGGGCAGTGTGGGGCTATCGCACCTTTACTTTCACTTCTTTATTCAGAAGTGAAGATAACACAAGAGCATGCTGTGACAGCCTTGCTGAATTTGTCGATTAGTGAAGATAACAAGGCCTTGATTGTGGAAGCTGGAGCAATCGAACCACTTATCCATGTTCTGAAAACTGGAAATGATGGGGCCAAGGAGAATTCTGCAGCAGCTCTATTTAGCCTTTCTGTAATAGAACACTATAAGGCAACAATTGGCCAGTCTGGTGCGGTCAAATCTTTGGTTGATCTCCTTGGCTCAGGAACTCTTAGAGGACAGAAGGATGCTGCTACTGCTTTATTTAACCTATCAATATGTCATGAGAATAAAGCTCGTATTGTTCAAGCTGGAGCCGTGAAGCATCTGGTTCAGTTGATGGACCATTCTGCTGGAATGGTTGATAAAGCTGTTGCTCTTTTGGCAAATCTGTCAACAATTGCAGAGGGGCGATTAGCAATTGCAAGGGAGGGGGCCATCCCCTTGCTAGTTGAGTTTGTTGATTCAGGTTCCCAAAGGGGAAAGGAAAATGCTGCATCCATTCTCTTACAACTATGCCTTCATAATACCAAGTTTTGTACTCTGGTTCTGCAAGAAGGAGCTGTACCTCCCTTGGTTGCATTATCTCAATCCGGTACACCAAGAGCAAAGGAAAAGGTTTGGAGCTCATCATCTGCTGTGTTTGTCATCCTTCTCATTGGGGAACTTTCTGATTGTTTTTAGACTATAAACAAGTCATTTTCCTGCATTCAGAGGAGGCTGTTCTTGTCCCTCTCAGGATAAAATAGAGTGGTGAAACCCTAGGGGTCAAATTAGATACCTTATTAGTTGAAACTAAGGGGCTAAAATCTCACTTTTAAACGTACACTTCAGTGCATTTTACCTGAAATTAATGTGGATGGAATTTCTGACTTTATCTGGCGTTCTGTTTGAGATATTTAGATCAATCAAGTAGAAAGCATATGCATGCATGAAAGGGGGGGTAAGAACTTGGAAAATTTTAGTAACACATAAAATTGGAAAGAGCAATCATGGCTGGCCGTGGTGTGTATTGACTCGCATCATAATTATGCTCTCAAAGTATAATAAAGGCTTATGTGTTCTATGTATGCATGCAGGCACAACAACTTCTAAGCCATTTTCGTTATCAACGGGAAGGAGCTACTGGGAAGGGAAAAGCTTGAAGACAGACAATTTTGGTCATTTTATTGCCCTTTTTTCTTGCCTTAGTAACTTGTGATAATCATCTTCCTCTCTCTTCCATATCTGTCATTCAAGACTTCAGGGATGTCTTCTCCTTATTTGTGTCATACCGGGTGGCTTGTCATGGGTTATAAATTTTAAACTGGGATTAGATTGATATTGCCAAGATGCCTCATTTGCCCCCTTTTTTCATCTTTCGTGGGCTTTTCAGGGTTATTTTCTTTCCAATGGAAGAAGGAATTTTTAGGGGGAGGTCGGTACTATTGCATTTATTTATCAAAGGTGTGGCTTGTGAAGGCGTAAACTTGAATGTTGTGGAATGAGTCGTAAGTCGTAACTGATGCTGTCTCTGCCGGTGTTGTAGATATTTGTATATATGTTATAGATTCTTGTGACATTCTATAGATTATTGTTCTTTATTCTGCTTATTTGGACATGAGACTTATGTTTCATTTCTATTTATTTATTCCATCCCTCCATTTATCTAGTCATTCATTTTGATTTGTATAAATTGACCATCCTGTGACTTCAATTATGAAAAACTTAAAGTATTTAGTGCAAGATCTCCGAGTATGATAAAATTAGTTTCAGCTCACCTTTCTTCTTAGGATTATTGGATATATGATTGTTCACTTGGAACAGTAGATTTAGGGAGTCCAAGTAAAGTTGAGTATTTTCTTTTCTTTTTTTTTTTTACCTCAAGCATTTATTTTCTTTAAAAATTGAATTAGCATAAAATAAAGTATATTTATTTTGAAGTCTTTGATAAGGGTAGAGTAACCTATTGTTTGATTTAAAATTTAAAGAAAATTGTTCAAATTGAAATATTATGAATAACAAAAATATGAATGATTCAAATCTTGTGTGGATAAATTAGACCGTGTGGTTGAGATAACCCGTTTCACTCTAATCTTGGCTGCGAGATTCCCTTTTTAGATTTTTAGATCCTTTTGATGTCAACATGTCTTGCCAAACATGGAAGGCGGGAGAAAGAAAAAGGTGACTTTGGCATCTGCATGGTTGTGGATAATGCTTTGAGCTTCGAGTGTATCTTGTAGTCTATATTTACTGTCACGAGTTGGTTCAAGGTTATATCTGTTTCATTTGCTGTCTTTTTCTTGAACTCATCTTTCATTTGACCTGTGATCTAGCCTTCTGTCTGTAAAGAACGAGAACACATCGCGGACCAGTCTGTTATATATTTTTAAAATTTTAAAATTGGAATTAAAGACACTCTAGGAAAGAAAATATTAGCGGAATTCGAAACCCAACTCTCCCCCATCAGATTAAAGTGTCTTTAATTCCAATTTTAAAATTTAAAAAATATTAAACCCAATTACAGGTTAATTTTTTATTTTTATTTTTTGGCTTTGCAAAATTCAAATTCCCAGTGTAGGCTTTCTAAAAAGCCAAGTTCAGTGAGCTCATGAATAACTCTAAAAGTAGTGTGTACTGGGTTCAGAAAAGCTTGGAACTTGGAAGAGATCAAACAAGTAAATTATGATATCTGTAAAAAGAACATGAAAATATATTATAAGACATTTTTCAACAAAATTTTACATATTAAATACACTTAACAATCTTTTTTAAAAAAATAAAAATATAAATTTATAAAAATATCCAAAGTGAAAAGACAAATTAATTATAGAAAAAAAAGATAATATTGAAATTAGTGTATTTAATAAAATTTTAATCTATTCAAAGTGTCTTATATTTTGGGATTAAGAAATTTCTTTAAAAGTACCCTATAATTTGGGACGAAAGAAGTATGATCTCTTTTTATTTACTATCTAGTTATCTCATGGCTAATTTATTTATTTGGAAAAATAATATAAAGGTCTCAAAAAAATTAATTAATTTAACTTAAGTTTTAAGTGTTAAACTTCAAGAATTTACAACTTTGACTCTCAATTTTATAATTTCATTGTGATAAATTTACAACTTAATTTAACATGGTGAAAGAATAAATAAAGTTATTTATTCTATTAAAATTTAAAGCACAAGTGCCAAATTCATCATAATAAAATTTAAAAATTAAGTACTGAACTCACAAATTTTTAAAATTCAACATTTGGGATTTAAGTTAAATTAATTGGTGCTTTTGGAATTTTTCTGTCATTCTTCCTGTTATGGTCGGCCAGCCTACTATGTCATGAGTTTGGGTCAGCGGTATGTTGAGGCCCACAGAACGGTCCAGTTTCTGAAGAATGATTATTTGATGGAAGAAAAGAGGCCGCAACTTAGACGTGTTATCAGACCCAAAATTTGGCCCAATAAAAATGCGCTTACAAGGTGGTGCCAGCTTCATTGGTCAAAGCAGGTGAAGTAAGCCAATAAAAGTTAGCTCAGTTGGCAAAGGATCCGTTTGGATTTCAGTTGGGTATAATAGATTATGAAAATAATTGATTAAGTAGTAGATTTTAATCATAATTGATTATGTTATAACGCAATCTGTTTGGATACTGTTTTTTTAAAATTAATTTTAACAAAATTAAAGTTGTTTGGATAATTTAATTAAAATTAATTTTTAACTATATAAATTACTATATAATTTAATTTTTAAATATCAAATATTAATTTTTTGAATATTCAAAGTTTAAATTTTATTAAGAAAAAAAAAAGGAAAAGAAGAGAGTTTAATTTTATTTTTATTAATTATGTGCTTTTTTTATAATTTTTTCATGGGCCTTTCTTTGTAATTTTTCCTAATATTTTTGACAATTTTTTTGCGAAAAGTTAGTGGGAGGAGCTTATTAAAAAACGCGCGTTTTGTGTTTTTAATCGATTTCTACGTTTTTCTGCTGTTTGGATATTTTGTTTAAAAAATCAATTCTGGAGCTGAAAACGCGCGTTTCTCCTCAATCCAAACACACGCAAAGAATCTGGCTAATAACCTGCAACATCGTAAATTCAAATCTTAATATCAATGTGAGGTGAGGGCTTTGTTGGTAGTGGTGATCTGTAAATACTTTATAAATTTTTTTAAAACTTAAATGCATATCCTAACCTTAGTGAGTCAATCCAATTCGTCTAAACTTTTGCGTAAAAAATAAACAAGAGAAATAAAATGGACAAGGAGATTTGAGGATGTCATTGGAAAAAAAGGATATTTAAAAAAATAATGATAATTAAGGACTCTAAAATTTGAAAGGGTTAATTAAAGATTAAGGTTCTTTTCCAATCTTAAAAAATGAGATCAAAATGTCGGTCAGAAACCGCTTAAACGTAAATGTATTTCAAACTTTAATCTTATTTAAGTCCTTGAGACTTGACTTAAATAACGTTTTCCTAATTCAAAAGGTTTTATTGAAATGAAGTCCCTTCTTTGGAGCACCGTGCGGTCCACAAATTCTTTGCAGCTGAAAAAAAGAATTTTTAAAGTTAATCAGTTTAATCCTATAAAAAAAAAATTAATCCGTTTAGAATTACAAGATATTTTCAATTAGCATTGGCTCTAAAAAAATAGTTAATACCATTAAAAATTTCGTATTATTTTATGTCTACCCTTATTTAATAGGTAACTTAATAATGCATAGGATTAAGGGTTTTTTTCCTTGAAATTTTCATGTTGGATTTGCAAGTGTCTTGAACTTGCTTTCAGAAAATTTTTTCTCATAAATGTTTAAAAACTCATGTTTCTACCCTGCTGTCAATAGAAACCAGTTTCAATACTCACCATATAGATAAGCAACCCATCACCTCTAAACCATTCAGATCTAATCTAAATGATTTAGATTAAAAGCTTTTTACTTTTATTTTAAAAAATTAAACAATCTCTTAACTATCAATTTTTTTAAAAAATAATTTTTATTTGGAAAACAATAGTTGAAAAATTATAAATTTGGACAATGAAAATTAGATTTGATCAATCCAAAGGCAATAAGCTGGATGAACATTAAAATTGGTTCTACTATTAACACACTAATTAACCATTTTTTTCAACAAAGAACATGCATATGGCATCCACATTGAATATAGAAAACGTCTTTAAAAGATATACTTTTAGTTGAACTGGACAAAGCTTGCATATGAGATGAGATGACCCCTTTTTTTTAATAGGAGGCCATGGGACTAACCCATACAAATAGACAACTTAAATCATATCAATATACAAAAAATTCATACAACTAAAAGGTAGATTATCAAAAATTTAAACATTTAAATTATGATAGAAACTTGGTGAGCTGTTCAATCTGCATATTTATTAATTTCTTTAAAGACATGATCAAAAGTAACTGTCTAGTCTTTCATTATAAGTTATTTGATATTGTTGATAGTTGCAACTAGTGAATGATTAGTAGAGAACTCTTTGCATGTTAATCTAAACATTTTTATAAAGTCAGAGTGGATATTAATTTTGCTAAACTTCATTGCTCAACAAATGTTGAGTTCTTCTAAAATGCTCGAAAGTATAACTATCCTACTTGAATGATAACTAATATATTTAAAAATTTTTTTGATCTAATTGTCTTGATCGTCCCATATGATGAGACCACCCTTTGAAAAATGGTATTGATTTTATACTGAAACATTACATCCTAACTCCCATATATTTTATCCGCTCCTGCTGCTGATCATTTGGCAAAGCTTTCGCTAGAATTGGTCCCTTCGACTAATCTTTGCTAGGATTCTTAATGAGGATACGAATCAGCCTACTCAGCTAGGTATTGTTATAAGCTGAGGCCAGGTTGTTTCTTAGAGATATATATATATATATATATATTAAAAATAATATAAATTATGGATGTATTTTGATAAGCATTAATCATAAAGCCTAGGGGTGACTGAACACGCACAATGAAAAAGTTGAGATTGATTGGGCAGGGCTGAGTCCTTCAGAATTTCTATCAGGCAGCTGGGATTGGGCGCCATGAAGCCCATATACTTTAGACATATGCAAGACCCTCCCATAAAAAATGAAGCCTTTTAATTATTATTATTATTATTTTGTTGAAAAGCCTTTTAGTTAATCTATAATATACTGTAAATATGGTTGAATAAGGGCAGTGGAGATCTAAAATGCCCCATCTGACAGTCTTTCTTTTTCCTTTTGAAACACACACGCATGATTTTTTAAAAAACAACATCTATCTTTCTACTTATATTTATAATTTATGTCTATCCATGATATATAGTATTTTTAATCCCATGACTACGATAGATCACCTGACTTTTTTTTTTAAAAAAATCATATAGTAATTTTTTAAAAAAATAATATAATAAATTTTTAAAACATGATATAGTAATTGAGAAGAAATGATAATAAAAGCCCCATAGTATAAGAAGTGAATGTGAGATCCACAATAAATCATGAAGTTTACTTTTTTTTGAAAGAGAAAGAGATGATATTTTATATTTTATAAGATAAACAATAGAATGTAAAAATATCAAAAACAGAAAACTTCATAAAATTAATGGATTTCAAATGATTTTTCCAAAAAAAAAAATGAATGCTGAATGTGGAACTTATAGTGAAAAGCTATGCCTGAAACGTGCAACAAAATTCAAATAAAAATTACACAAATTGAAAAATTGTATGCATGTGACGCAATGAAAAAAAATTATTTCTAGAATTTTTAATTTATACATAACAAGAAATTCTAAAAAAATAATTTTATGCTTATATTTTTAATATGTAAAAGTTAATTAATAAATTGCACAACAAAATAAATTGTTTGTACTTTCACTTAATTATACAAAAATTTCTCAACTTTTAAAGCATGAGTTCCAAGAATGGTACATATTATTAACGTTATTAGGACACATGACTCATGCGATAATGAAGTTTAGAATGGGATATATTATTTCATTTTCTTAATATTACAGGATAACAAATTATTATATAGATAAATGTGATTTAAAATTTTTAAGTAATTTTATTACTTCTCTCTTTTCCTTCTTATATTTATATTAAAAAAATTTCAAACTTCTATTTAAACTCATTAAGATTTTATATCCCCTTGTTCCCTTATATTATAATTAATAGTTAATATTCCATGCATTGCATAGGTATACAATCTGCTTAACTAACAAATTCAACCCTTTAAGTTCAAAAAATGAAGCCAATATATATACATACATACATATTAAAAAAAAAAAACAAGGAACCCTTGTCCTACAGCTAAATTAACTTTGTGTTCACATTTTGTTGAGGTGCCTTTTCATATTGAGGGGAGATTCCATAAATTGAAAGACGAGACAAATATACATGCCCTTTTATAAATGACTTGTACCTCCCATAACTGCCATTATTATTGTTATTATTATTATTATTATTATTTGTTATTTATGATATCGTTTTTTCATTCTATTTTATATTTAAATCTCATCCAGTACGAGTTTATATAAATAAAAGACACAGTGCCAACCAATTCTGTGAGCCCATTCCACCTTCCCATTTCCACAACCACAAAAGATTCCTTAATCTCTATCACAATTAAATCCATGCCCATGTCAGGCCTGTGAATCAAAATGAGCTAATTAACTAAATCGTGTTGGAGGGACCAGTTTTTCTTTGAAAACGTGCATTAAAATTTCCCTTATCTTCTTTTTTTTATATATTTATATATGATGAAAATTTCTCGACTGCTTTTCGAATGTAAAAAAGATGAAGCGTTCGCACAGTATTCGTCGTACATGTTTATCTTCCAGCATCTAGGTCTCAACGAATACACTTAAGCTTGATTTTTAAATTTGCCATATTTTAATCTTCTGACTCTAAGTGGGGATATCTAGTCGTTACAAGGAGAAGACTTGAACAGTGAATTATTTTGATTATTACTGTTTATAATCACTGGTGTATCTAACAAAGTAGCAAATGAGACAAATTGACCTGGTTTAATTTGTTTTCACCACCCACATCAAAACAGCTCATGATTCATGAAAAAGGCAATATCAAATTACAATCCAGCTGATAAAATTGACCTTTTCAGTTTATCAATGCTAGGCTCCATCTCTGGGGATTAAAATGTCACATATTTATTCATTTAAATGTAATTTTTTTCAACCCTGTCCGGACATATTATATACATTCTCTCTCTCTCTCTCTATTGTTGCGTGATGGCAATTGGTAGTTTGGTACCACTCTAAATAGAAGTAATTATTTGTTAGGCCATAATTCAATTGAAAGTCTCAGACCCAAAAGATTCTTGACACGCATAAGATTTGGGTTTGATGGAATTGTCTATCTATTTTCTTTTGATGTGAAAGGCACTTCGTGAATTGTCAAGTGTGATTGAAAGTTACATCTACATTGAGATTTATAACACATTTTTAAAAATTTTTAAAAAATATTGATGCCCCCGAATTTTAAGATCAACTAGCTACTAGGATGGTCCACGCACTGAGGCTCAGTGGGTTTGTTACGTAGGTCACAATTCTTACTAATCATGCTTTTCAAAGCATAAATGCGACTCCAGGTCCCCAAAAAAAAAAAAAAGCATAGACGAGACCGGTAAAATAAGTAAATGTTTTTATGAAGAATAATATATTTTTTGTCCTTAACTCTTTTACTATGAATAGTAAAAATAGTAATTAATCCGATCATATTTCTCAAGTTCGTATTAATTAATATAAAGATAAATTTAAAAAATAATTTTAAAAAATATTAAATTTCCTATATATATATATTTGCTAATCTTAGCTAGAAAAAAAAATATTACAATTTAGATTGAGGAATTATATCAATAGAGGCACGTCTCGATGTAACTAATAATTTTTTTTAATTATTTTTTCCGTCTCTTTCATTTTAAAGACATCTCACAAGCTTCATGTTTTCAGGACATTCAAACTCTTTTTTTTTTTTTTGGGTCAGACAATCAACCTCATATTTTATTAACGAATATATTAAATTAGGTGGTTCCATGTACGCGTAATTAAATAGTTAAGATGATAATTGATTTTACATGATAATTAATTGAAAAAAAAGAGGTGAAAGCCAATAAAAATTGGTTAAGATATGACTTATAGCTTAGAATGACTTGGGTATAAAATTAAAAATTTACTTCTGGTATAAAAAAAATTTGGTGGGTAACTTGTATTTTTTTTTTTTTAAATAAGCGTTTTGTGTCCCAAACATGCCTTAAAATCTTTCAGAATCCGACTCATAATGTTTTTTTATAAATAAAAAAAAGGTAAAAAAGGCGGAGAAGACAATATAAGATCCTAGGGAGAGATATGGTGAAGGAAAGGCCAACAAGAATATTAAATAGGAAACGGAGACAAAAATTTCCCTCTCCAGAATTCAATTATTCACTTGCACGCCCCACTTCAATTCACCTGCATACATGTACTCTCTTTCCAAAACACTTGTATTTTTGTCAACCACAACTCTCTCTTCTTATCAATTCATTTATTATTAATAATTACTAATATATATGTCATACATAAAAATTAGTTTTCTTTTTCACTCTTATTCTCAATTATATGTCATGGGAAGTGTATTTTAGATATATATCTTTTTTTCTTTGGCCAATTATTTTAGATATATATCAAAAGTAGGACAGGCAATATAGATTATATATATATATATATAAGGGATATTTTTTTAAAACATACACTGATTATATCTGAAAATCTGCATTGGAACTCATACACTTAATTAATCAAGGGCCAGTTTATTTAAGATTTTAAAAAATAATTTAAGTTAGGCTAAATATATTTTATAAAAAACAGTTGATAAGAGGACGCACAAGGCCAGGAATTGTTTTGAGAGAGTTTAAGTTAAACACGTTGGGACAAAAGCCACAAATAGCTTGTAAAAAAAGTTTAAAAAAATGTATTTTTTTTTCCCTAACAGAATTTGAATGGCTAACTCAATTTCTCCTGAAACTCTACTATTAAGCTTGACTAACGTTACTTTTTTTTTATTAAATTTCAAATAAACTGGCCCTGAGTTTCCTTAAATTACTAGCAAGTATGGAAACTGTGTGCTTGGTGAACAAATTTTGTTAGCAGGAATCTTCTCGAACTTCATTTAATAGTCACCTCAATATAGAATATTTATATTTACAAATGTGTGTACAAGAAGTATGTAACGCGCCTATGTTGAATGCCGTCGCATGATATCTAAGAATTAAGATCGCATGATTAACTTGACGAAACATATACTAAACAACTTTTTGGTTACAGTGTATGTACTGTTTATTGTTTATCAGGCAGCCAATATGTATCGATCAATTGGTCCAAAACGGCACGAAACTTAATGTTGTGCATGAGCACATACATCTAACATGTCCTTTTCCCCCGGGACATTAAACATGTCTTAAATTACTAACGATTATAAAACAAGATAGAAGAAAATATTAATTCGCAACAATTAATCTCTTTATCTTAAATGTAGGAGTTAATTGATGAGTTTGTTTAATCCATTCAGTCCTAAATATAAGATCTCAATCATTTTTATATTTTAAATTTATTATTTTTTCAAACTGTTTCCACTGGGTAAGTCCTAAATGTGTGCAATTAATAAGAGCAGTTTTTAATATAAATAATTAAAAGAAAAAACTTATATAATTAAGATGTTTGTTTTCATTTAAATTAAGACATGTGCGGTAACATCTTAAAGTTCAGATTAGAAATAATTAAATTAATTAAAACGTTAAGTTAATTGATTGAGGTCTAAATTGAATAAATTATGATGAATAAATGACCTTCATTATACTCTATAAGGAATTAGTGGGTAGAGTTGGGAATAAAAGTTGGACTTGGAGGCCTTATTTAAATAAGGATTCAGGCTTTAAAATTAATTTTTTTAAAAGTAATCGAGTTTGAAAACTTGACCCTGATAAGTCTTATAAAAAAAAGGCTTGAGCCCGAGCTGCTCTTCAAGCCCTATTATATTATTATTATTATTATTATTATTATTATTATTATTATTTTCTTTAGTGAAATATGTGTTTGAAGTCAATGACCTACTCACTTGTTCCTACATGCACTATATTATTATTAATTTTAATTTATTCTAAAATTGATCTAATATAATTTAATAAATATCAGTTTATAGTGTAAAATTTATAATATTTTTTTATTTTTTTATAATTATTATGTTTGTGTATTTATAAAAAATGAACTATTTTTTAATCAAGATTTGAATTTCATTACTAGACTTTTAGATTTGTGTTGTTTAATTTTCAAAAAATTATGAGAATTTTGATTTTTTTAATTTTAGAATATTTTAATTAATTTATAATGCTTATTTTTATTTTTTTTATTTTTTAAAACAAGGCTTGCGGGCTTGGTCCTAAGCCCTTCTTATAAGGGTCAAGCTTGAATAATGGGGCTAAAAACAGAGAATTAGGCTTTAAGGCTTAGACCCTTAAAGGCTAAGTCTGCCCATTTTCCTAGCTTTATTAGTGGGAAGCTTTAAGGAGCCATTGAGCCACCTTGGGCCCAATTTAATGGGCTTAAATTAGGGTTCCAATGCTGTGTCATCGACTGTGGTGGACACTTTGAAAATTTAAATTTTTAGGATATGAAAGCTAGCTAAGATAGAAAGAAAACATAGGAGTGAAAGAGAGGAAGGTGTGAATTCCGCTAGAATTCATTGTGAATGTCAATTTTGAGTGGTTTTGGACTACCATATCACTGGGTAAGCTTGATCTTCTCTTATCCTCTCTTCTCTATGCATTTTTATTCAAGTTTTGGGATTGTGTTACATTAATAACGTGATTTATGGTGCTAACAATGGGTTAAGATAAGACCTAATACTAAGTAATCAAGTTTAAGCTAATGAGTTAGTTTAATATGATGATTAAGCCTACAAGAGGTTAAATAAATTGATGGAAGCTAGAAATTGGGTCGTTTATGGTTAATGGCACTAATGGGAGTCTTAGGCCTTAATTATGATTAAGATAGCTCATTAATGATGATTAGTCATTAATAATATATAATAATAATGATTGTAGATTAACTACTATTGGAGATTTTGTGCTTAATTAGAGGATCTAGTGGCTCAAATATTCTCTTAGTTTGATAAGCTAAGAGTTTAGATAACTAAGAGTTAAATGCTAGTATACAGTTGTTGTTTACATTTACGAGCTTGAATGATTATGATATGAAATGAATTGAGATTATATAAGTATGACTGTTTGTATAGATGGTTGAGTTTCATGTTTGATTACATGTATGTATATACCATGATTACACAGCTAAATAGTATGATATCAAGTATGAGTATGTGAACATGGCTAGATAAGCATGAGATTAACAATGTGATGAGTTGACTAAGCTTATGAACATGATATGTCATTGAGCAAGAGTATGATCTTTTTGCTATTTGAACAGTGAGCATGATCATATGGCCATATAAAGCTTGATTACAAATATAAGCATTTTATAGAACATGAGATGAAATTGCATGATCATAGATAGGTTGGAGTTCACCCGAGTAAGAGTAGAGTGATATGAAAAATTCACATAGTGTGGCTCTATTGAGAATTACACATAGTGGTTAACATACTGATAATTGAAAGTGCTTGGTATTATCATTGTCCTATAGGAAATGATATGGGTCGGCTACAATGCTTGGTATGATTGAGTTCCTACGATGGACTATGTGGGTCAGGAAACTATGATACCTTTGTGATTTAAAAAGAGAGAATTCATAGTCTAAGAGTGAGTATATAAATCTTTAAACAGGTAAACTTCTACAATTGGACAGTAAGGGCCAATTAGGTCAAACGGATTAGTCTTATATGGTTAATAGCCTATGAATTCAATTACGAGATATAAGGAGGGCAATAAAATTAGATGTTGATCATACGCAGTGAACATCATTGACATACATGTTAAGCTTATATGGATTATTGAATGTGAATTCTTCCTGTGTATGCTTTTAATTGTCACTCTTACATGTGCTTGAATTTATGAGCTTTAGTTACTTAGATTTCTTATATCACTCCTCGTTGTCTAATATTTGTTATGAGAGGCTCCCAGTAAGGGTTAAAGGGGACACTGGTAAAGACAGATACACTTAACATCATTGTAATGTCTCTAGAATTTTATGTGTAATTTTGAATATTAATATTATCAACTTAAGGTTCAATAGTTTTTGGAATCATTTCTTCTTACATGGTAGTCCAATTGTTTACTTAGGCATTCTTCATGTTTGATCCTAATTGGGTCTAAGTCCCTAATTGAGTATTTGCTATTGGTCAAACTTTCAAGCAAGAGAGTTGTAATAGTCATCACTTCACCTACTCGGGGGTCTTTTAGACTGGGCTCCAGCACTCCTCATAGAGCCCAAGCCGGATTTTCCCAATGTGATACATAAGTTATTCCTTACACCACCAAAGAGGTTTTTCAAAACCTTTTCAGACTTAAACATCCAACATCTATCACTTTAAGAAAGTTGAGGCTAAGTTTGATACCATTAAGTTAAGTATATAACAGCATGGCCCCAACCCTTTACGCTAGCAAATGCAATGCTGGCACATGTCCCCTCATGAGTCCATGTGCGACTTTTCTTATGATAGTACATGTGTTATTCCTCACCCCACCAAAGAGGTCTTTTGAAACCTTTTTAGGGATCGATCTCCCAACATCTCCTACCTTAGTGAAGTTAGGGCCAACCCTGATACCGTTAAGTCAAGTTAAGGTAAGAGAGGTCGGGGTTCGATCCTGGAGAAAGTTCCAAAAGACCTCTCTAGTGGGGTGAGAAATAACCCATATACTATCATGGGAAAAGTCACACGTGGTCCTGTGAGAGGACACGTGTCAACACCACATTCACCAGTGTAAGAGGTTAAGAGCCGTGTTGTTACAAGAGTGAAGGTGGTTATTAAACTTACTTTGAACCATGTGCTTTTTCTATAAACATGTTTAGAAAGGATTTATTATTACCTACCTCAATTTATCTGTTTTGGGTGGTGATTAAATATTGTTTGATGATTCAAATGTGAGAAAATTACTGAATATGTTCATTTGCAATATTTGAGTAAGTTTTAAGTGGTTGTGATAGCTAATGGCTAATGGTTAAGAGAATAGACACTTGGTTGATGGTTTTGGGTGTTTAATGAGTATTTTAGCTCTGAGTATCTAGATTTCCCTTACATTAATTGATCGTGATAAGACTAAAGTCATTAGCTAGTTTATTTGTTTATTTACATATAGACATTTAGATCACATAAATCAAAGGTCTAACCAAGATTTTAGGTGCACTAGAAGTTGGATTCAAGATGCTGCAATGACAGCTGTTGTCATGACACATATGCCATGGTGAAGGGCTTTGTTAGTTGCAACACAAGACATAAAAGATGTTAGCCATGGTAGAAAGTGTGTTTGGCTGCATCAAATGCTTTATGCACCACAAGTTGCATCAAATGTGCCCTTACCCATAGGGAATGATGTTGTTTCGTAAAAATAACTCTTTTAACCCCACTGTAACTTGTTTCCAATGCTTTTTTTTTTTCCATGTTTTTTAAACTACTCTTACACTGGTTTAAATTGTTTAAAGGGCCTTTAATACTTATACTCAAATCTAAGATACTTTTGGGACCCATTTATGCAAAAGTTGAAGCTACCTTGTTCCTTTGGCATCTTTCTCAATTAATCAATTAGTTTTGAGTGATCGTGATTGGTTGTGATTAATACATAGGACATTTCACATGGATCTTTTATAATTTATTTATTCTATAACCAATTCTTATTATTAATGTTATTAATTAACATATTAGATTTTATATATTTTTATTTGATTAGATAAAAGTATACAATACCAGACACATAAGTCTTACTCATTATTAAAAGGATGAGCATTTTTTAAATTATATTTTAAAAAATAATCACATATTTTTGCAAGTTATAACTAAGTTAATTATATTTTTCAAATCCACGCGTATTAATTATTTAGCTCGCTGGCATACATTTAAACCAACAGAGTATTAAACTCTGTGCAAGCGTCTCACATGCTCCGTCAGATCTTATTATATATGGTGCATTTTTTTAAAGATTCTTTAATTTTTAATATAAATTATGTGATGGAGTATTACATTTTTCAATATATTATCTTTATTTAAACTTATTAATTAGGAGAGAAAGTGTGATGCAAATTTTAAAAAAATCATTTAAATTATAGAAGTAAAATTGACCATTTATTTTATTTTCAAAAAAATTTAATTTCATGTAAATTACTAGAGTGTTTAACTTTGGACGTTTTCATTTTCTTAAAATAGATTATCATGCATCGTTGTTTTAAAAGGTTGATTAAATCATGCTTAGCATCTTTCTGTTTCAAAAATTACACTCATTTACCATTTTGACGCGCACTTGCCAAAATTTATCACTTCTAATCTTTAAAATTCAAAAAGGCAATATGAGTTCTTGTATTTTTATTTTTAATTTCTTCTTCGTAACAAAAATATTTAAATAATTTCTCAGTGGAAGTTCACGTACATGAAATTTTTCATACCCTTATAATCCGGTTCTTCAAATATAAATTATAACGGTTATATTATATACCTTGTGACATGGCTTATCTTTATTAGATAAATTATAAATAATGTGGTATATTGGATCTGCATAAGAATTTCTCTATGCACATATATATGTTGATAGAATGATCTACTAGTGTTCTTTATTTTTTTAATTAACCAGATATTGTATTTGCTTTTATATTTGCTTTCTTGCTATGTGTTGCCGTGAATTCCTTCCCGTATAATTTGAGTTAACATATTGGTTCTTGCTATATATAAATTGCACTGTTAATTGAACATTGAAGTACGGCGTTGGTTGGGTAAATACTAAATGTATATTTTCATTGAAATTACTTTTCAGAAATTGGCGAGAACGTACGCTCCAAAACATCTTATATACAGAAATGCTTAATAATGTATTGGATTTCAATTGGCAAAAACTGATTAACAAAATGTGATGGTATTTGGATAATATTTTTTGAAATTAATTTTGATAATTGAAGATATTTGAATAATTTTTAGAATCAATTATAAAGAGGGGGAAAAATGAAAAATGCTCAAATGTTAATAATTGATTATCAAATGAAGAAAAAAAAAATAGCTCATACAAAATGAAGTTTCACAGGTCAAATGAAATTTTACAAAAATGAGAGTGTTTAGATAAGTTTTTACAAAACTACAGTTTTGGCCCCCCAAATTGATTCCAATGGAAATCCAAATAAGCCCTAGGATATTAATGAAAAATTCTTAGATAAATCAAGTACGTCATGTCACTTATGATTTGTTCATTAAAAACATAACACTTAAATAACATTAAATATAAGTTGATTCTAACATTAATGATATTAGGAAGATAAAATTGAAGAAATTAAACATGCATTATGTTCTAAGAGTAAAATTAATTAAAATAATGTCACATAAAATTTTATTTTGATGACTTAGGGTATTTTAATTGGACAGGCCACAAATAATATGGCACACCCAATCTACTTAATTTTCATGATTAACTTCTTCCAATGCTCATACATAAACATGGCTTATTGATTTGTAAGGAAATCAAGTAAAGAAGTATGGTGGTATAATTTTTAATCGCTTGAGAGTTTTGCTGTAATCATGATAAGAGTTGGCATAATTAAGGGAAAAAAATTATTGGCCAACCAAATTAATGGAATTGAGAATAAGTTCAAGAGTAGGCCTTCGGCAAATCGCTATAGTCAGTTGTCGTGGTCGGTTCGATTCTCTTTTTGGTGTCCCCCCATTGGTCCCATTTCTAAATTATCTTTTGAACTGGAGCCAATTAATTAGTGGGTTTCAATTATTTAAATTTATTAGTCAGTTTTATATGTTCCCCTTAATTATTAGTAATATATATACTTATACTACACGATAATATTACGTACTTTCGAAACAAATGATGGATAAAGAGATACATTATTTTTAATTTATTCGTCCGAGTTGTTTAGCCACGCGGAAAAAAATATATCTATATTTTTAAAAAAGGATTATTTCCAATTGAATTCATTACATTGAGTTGATTTAATTAAAATCTGCGATCAACTCAATTAGACTGGATTAAATTCTCGCGCAAATCAAAATTCACAAATATGGTCAAAAAGAATGATAAGGAGTACGTTTGGGTCCATAGGTTTTGATCTCAATCAAAGATTAAATATTAGTGGTACTCACAATATTGCAAAACTCAAGTTTGAATTTCCATTAGCACAGGTATCACAAATTAGTGTCCAATAATATCTGAAACAAAATTATCTTAAATAAAAAAAATACATGTATATAACACACACAAAAAAAAAACCAGAAGTCGTAAAGATCTCACAAAAAACAAACAACAACAACAGGGCACAAGGCTTACTTTCTGTTTTGGCCAACAGAAAGAACACTTTTGCTTGCTGTGCTATTTATAGTGCATACTAAACTCCCTCTAATTGTGATTTAATTTGTGAATGGAAAAATTAATTTTTTCTATAGCACGTATTTTTCAAAAAAAAATTATAAAATGAAATGTGAGTCTATTTAGGAAAAAAACTTATATATTTCGTCTTATATATTTAAATTTTTTTATTTAATTAAATTAAGATATGTCAATGTCTTATAGATTATTTATTTCATAATAAATTTTCATTGTTGATATTATTAACACGTTAAAATTCACTTGTCTTAATTTGATTGGATAAAATTTATTAAGTAATAAATCTGGGGAGAGAAATATAGATAAATCAAGTCCCTGCATCATTTATGGTCCATCAATGTATATAAAGCGAAGTATTATAATCGCTTAGTGCACTATCTTATTTATGGTTGTCCAATAAAACATGCCTTGTTGATGATGGGAAATATAATTTTATTTTGTCATGATGGAGAAAAAAA
>NW_026555332.1:45004171-45202173 GCF_029017545.1 Prosopis cineraria
ATCCCCTTGTTCCCTTATATTATAATTAATAGTTTTTATATTCCATGCATTGCATAGGTATACAATCTGCTTAACTAACAAATTCAACCCTTTAAGTTCAAAAAATGAAGCCAATATATATACATACATACATATTAAAAAAAAAAAAACAAGGAACCCTTGTCCTACAGCTAAATTAACTTTGTGTTCCACATTTTGTTGAGGTGCCTTTTCATATTGAGGGGAGATTCCATAAATTGAAAGACGAGACAAATATACATGCCCTTTTATAAATGACTTGTACCTCCCATAACTGCCATTATTATTGTTATTATTATTATTATTATTATTTGTTATTTATGATATCGTTTTTTCATTCTATTTTATATTTAAATCTCATCCAGTACGAGTTTATATAAATAAAAGACACAGTGCCAACCAATTCTGTGAGCCCATTCCACCTTCCCATTTCCACAACCACAAAAGATTCCTTAATCTCTATCACAATTAAATCCATGCCCATGTCAGGCCTGTGAATCAAAATGAGCTAATTAACTAAATCGTGTTGGAGGGACCAGTTTTTCTTTGAAAACGTGCATTAAAATTTCCCTTATCTTCTTTTTTTTATATATTTATATATGATGAAAATTTCTCCTCGACTGCTTTTCGAATGTAAAAAAGATGAAGCGTTCGCACAGTATTCGTCGTACATGTTTATCTTCCAGCATCTAGGTCTCAACGAATACACTTAAGCTTGATTTTTAAATTTGCCATATTTTAATCTTCTGACTCTAAGTGGGGATATCTAGTCGTTACAAGGAGAAGACTTGAACAGTGAATTATTTTGATTATTACTGTTTATAATCACTGGTGTATCTAACAAAGTAGCAAATGAGACAAATTGACCTGGTTTAATTTGTTTTCACCACCCACATCAAAACAGCTCATGATTCATGAAAAAGGCAATATCAAATTACAATCCAGCTGATAAAATTGACCTTTTCAGTTTATCAATGCTAGGCTCCATCTCTGGGGATTAAAATGTCACATATTTATTCATTTAAATGTAATTTTTTTCAACCCTGTCCGGACATATTATATACATTCTCTCTCTCTCTCTCTATTGTTGCGTGATGGCAATTGGTAGTTTGGTACCACTCTAAATAGAAGTAATTATTTGTTAGGCCATAATTCAATTGAAAGTCTCAGACCCAAAAGATTCTTGACACGCATAAGATTTGGGTTTGATGGAATTGTCTATCTATTTTCTTTTGATGTGAAAGGCACTTCGTGAATTGTCAAGTGTGATTGAAAGTTACATCTACATTGAGATTTATAACACATTTTTAAAAATTTTTAAAAAATATTGATGCCCCCGAATTTTAAGATCAACTAGCTACTAGGATGGTCCACGCACTGAGGCTCAGTGGGTTTGTTACGTAGGTCACAATTCTTACTAATCATGCTTTTCAAAGCATAAATGCGACTCCAGGTCCCCAAAAAAAAAAAAAAGCATAGACGAGACCGGTAAAATAAGTAAATGTTTTTAAGAATAATATATTTTTGTCCTTAACTCTTTTACTATGAATAGTAAAAATAGTAATTAATCCGATCATATTTCTCAAGTTCGTATTAATTAATATAAAGATAAATTTAAAAAATAATTTTAAAAAATATTAAATTTCCTATATATATATATTTGCTAATCTTAGCTAGAAAAAAAATATTACAATTTAGATTGAGGAATTATATCAATAGAGGCACGTCTCGATGTAACTAATAATTTTTTTTAATTATTTTTTCCGTCTCTTTCATTTTAAAGACATCTCACAAGCTTCATGTTTTCAGGACATTCAAACTCTTTTTTTTTTTTTTTTGGGTCAGACAATCAACCTCATATTTTATTAACGAATATATTAAATTAGGTGGTTCCATGTACGCGTAATTAAATAGTTAAGATGATAATTGATTTTACATGATAATTAATTGAAAAAAAAGAGGTGAAAGCCAATAAAAATTGGTTAAGATATGACTTATAGCTTAGAATGACTTGGGTATAAAATTAAAAATTTACTTCTGGTATAAAAAAAATTTGGTGGGTAACTTGTATTTTTTTTTTTTTAAATAAGCGTTTTGTGTCCCAAACATGCCTTAAAATCTTTCAGAATCCGACTCATAATGTTTTTTATAAATAAAAAAAAGGTAAAAAAGGCGGAGAAGACAATATAAGATCCTAGGGAGAGATATGGTGAAGGAAAGGCCAACAAGAATATTAAATAGGAAACGGAGACAAAAATTTCCCTCTCCAGAATTCAATTATTCACTTGCACGCCCCACTTCAATTCACCTGCATACATGTACTCTCTTTCCAAAACACTTGTATTTTTGTCAACCACAACTCTCTCTTCTTATCAATTCATTTATTATTAATAATTACTAATATATATGTCATACATAAAAATTAGTTTTCTTTTTCACTCTTATTCTCAATTATATGTCATGGGAAGTGTATTTTAGATATATATCTTTTTTTCTTTGGCCAATTATTTTAGATATATATCAAAAGTAGGACAGGCAATATAGATTATATATATATATATATAAGGGATATTTTTTTAAAACATACACTGATTATATCTGAAAATCTGCATTGGAACTCATACACTTAATTAATCAAGGGCCAGTTTATTTAAGATTTTAAAAAATAATTTAAGTTAGGCTAAATATATTTTATAAAAAACAGTTGATAAGAGGACGCACAAGGCCAGGAATTGTTTTGAGAGAGTTTAAGTTAAACACGTTGGGACAAAAGCCACAAATAGCTTGTAAAAAAAGTTTAAAAAAATGTATTTTTTTTTCCCTAACAGAATTTGAATGGCTAACTCAATTTCTCCTGAAACTCTACTATTAAGCTTGACTAACGTTACTTTTTTTTTATTAAATTTCAAATAAACTGGCCCTGAGTTTCCTTAAATTACTAGCAAGTATGGAAACTGTGTGCTTGGTGAACAAATTTTGTTAGCAGGAATCTTCTCGAACTTCATTTAATAGTCACCTCAATATAGAATATTTATATTTACAAATGTGTGTACAAGAAGTATGTAACGCGCCTATGTTGAATGCCGTCGCATGATATCTAAGAATTAAGATCGCATGATTAACTTGACGAAAACATATACTAAACAACTTTTTGGTTACAGTGTATGTACTGTTTATTGTTTATCAGGCAGCCAATATGTATCGATCAATTGGTCCAAAACGGCACGAAACTTAATGTTGTGCATGAGCACATACATCTAACATGTCCTTTTCCCCCGGGACATTAAACATGTCTTAAATTACTAACGATTATAAAACAAGATAGAAGAAAATATTAATTCGCAACAATTAATCTCTTTATCTTAAATGTAGGAGTTAATTGATGAGTTTGTTTAATCCATTCAGTCCTAAATATAAGATCTCAATCATTTTTATATTTTAAATTTATTATTTTTTCAAACTGTTTCCACTGGGTAAGTCCTAAATGTGTGCAATTAATAAGAGCAGTTTTTAATATAAATAATTAAAAGAAAAAACTTATATAATTAAGATGTTTGTTTTCATTTAAATTAAGACATGTGCGGTAACATCTTAAAGTTCAGATTAGAAATAATTAAATTAATTAAAACGTTAAGTTAATTGATTGAGGTCTAAATTGAATAAATTATGATGAATAAATGACCTTCATTATACTCTATAAGGAATTAGTGGGTAGAGTTGGGAATAAAAGTTGGACTTGGAGGCCTTATTTAAATAAGGATTCAGGCTTTAAAATTAATTTTTTTAAAAGTAATCGAGTTTGAAAACTTGACCCTGATAAGTCTTATAAAAAAAAGGCTTGAGCCCGAGCTGCTCTTCAAGCCCTATTATATTATTATTATTATTATTATTATTATTATTATTATTATTTTCTTTAGTGAAATATGTGTTTGAAGTCAATGACCTACTCACTTGTTCCTACATGCACTATATTATTATTAATTTTAATTTATTCTAAAATTGATCTAATATAATTTAATAAATATCAGTTTATAGTGTAAAATTTATAATATTTTTTTATTTTTTTATAATTATTATGTTTGTGTATTTATAAAAAATGAACTATTTTTTAATCAAGATTTGAATTTCATTACTAGACTTTTAGATTTGTGTTGTTTAATTTTCAAAAAATTATGAGAATTTTGATTTTTTTAATTTTAGAATATTTTAATTAATTTATAATGCTTATTTTTATTTTTTTTATTTTTTAAAACAAGGCTTGCGGGCTTGGTCCTAAGCCCTTCTTATAAGGGTCAAGCTTGAATAATGGGGCTAAAAACAGAGAATTAGGCTTTAAGGCTTAGACCCTTAAAGGCTAAGTCTGCCCATTTTCCTAGCTTTATTAGTGGGAAGCTTTAAGGAGCCATTGAGCCACCTTGGGCCCAATTTAATGGGCTTAAATTAGGGTTCCAATGCTGTGTCATCGACTGTGGTGGACACTTTGAAAATTTAAATTTTTAGGATATGAAAGCTAGCTAAGATAGAAAGAAAACATAGGAGTGAAAGAGAGGAAGGTGTGAATTCCGCTAGAATTCATTGTGAATGTCAATTTTGAGTGGTTTTGGACTACCATATCACTGGGTAAGCTTGATCTTCTCTTATCCTCTCTTCTCTATGCATTTTTATTCAAGTTTTGGGATTGTGTTACATTAATAACGTGATTTATGGTGCTAACAATGGGTTAAGATAAGACCTAATACTAAGTAATCAAGTTTAAGCTAATGAGTTAGTTTAATATGATGATTAAGCCTACAAGAGGTTAAATAAATTGATGGAAGCTAGAAATTGGGTCGTTTATGGTTAATGGCACTAATGGGAGTCTTAGGCCTTAATTATGATTAAGATAGCTCATTAATGATGATTAGTCATTAATAATATATAATAATAATGATTGTAGATTAACTACTATTGGAGATTTTGTGCTTAATTAGAGGATCTAGTGGCTCAAATATTCTCTTAGTTTGATAAGCTAAGAGTTTAGATAACTAAGAGTTAAATGCTAGTATACAGTTGTTGTTTACATTTACGAGCTTGAATGATTATGATATGAAATGAATTGAGATTATATAAGTATGACTGTTTGTATAGATGGTTGAGTTTCATGTTTGATTACATGTATGTATATACCATGATTACACAGCTAAATAGTATGATATCAAGTATGAGTATGTGAACATGGCTAGATAAGCATGAGATTAACAATGTGATGAGTTGACTAAGCTTATGAACATGATATGTCATTGAGCAAGAGTATGATCTTTTTGCTATTTGAACAGTGAGCATGATCATATGGCCATATAAAGCTTGATTACAAATATAAGCATTTTATAGAACATGAGATGAAATTGCATGATCATAGATAGGTTGGAGTTCACCCGAGTAAGAGTAGAGTGATATGAAAAATTCACATAGTGTGGCTCTATTGAGAATTACACATAGTGGTTAACATACTGATAATTGAAAGTGCTTGGTATTATCATTGTCCTATAGGAAATGATATGGGTCGGCTACAATGCTTGGTATGATTGAGTTCCTACGATGGACTATGTGGGTCAGGAAACTATGATACCTTTGTGATTTAAAAAGAGAGAATTCATAGTCTAAGAGTGAGTATATAAATCTTTAAACAGGTAAACTTCTACAATTGGACAGTAAGGGCCAATTAGGTCAAACGGATTAGTCTTATATGGTTAATAGCCTATGAATTCAATTACGAGATATAAGGAGGGCAATAAAATTAGATGTTGATCATACGCAGTGAACATCATTGACATACATGTTAAGCTTATATGGATTATTGAATGTGAATTCTTCCTGTGTATGCTTTTAATTGTCACTCTTACATGTGCTTGAATTTATGAGCTTTAGTTACTTAGATTTCTTATATCACTCCTCGTTGTCTAATATTTGTTATGAGAGGCTCCCAGTAAGGGTTAAAGGGGACACTGGTAAAGACAGATACACTTAACATCATTGTAATGTCTCTAGAATTTTATGTGTAATTTTGAATATTAATATTATCAACTTAAGGTTCAATAGTTTTTGGAATCATTTCTTCTTACATGGTAGTCCAATTGTTTACTTAGGCATTCTTCATGTTTGATCCTAATTGGGTCTAAGTCCCTAATTGAGTATTTGCTATTGGTCAAACTTTCAAGCAAGAGAGTTGTAATAGTCATCACTTCACCTACTCGGGGGTCTTTTAGACTGGGCTCCAGCACTCCTCATAGAGCCCAAGCCGGATTTTCCCAATGTGATACATAAGTTATTCCTTACACCACCAAAGAGGTTTTTCAAAACCTTTTCAGACTTAAACATCCAACATCTATCACTTTAAGAAAGTTGAGGCTAAGTTTGATACCATTAAGTTAAGTATATAACAGCATGGCCCCAACCCTTTACGCTAGCAAATGCAATGCTGGCACATGTCCCCTCATGAGTCCATGTGCGACTTTTCTTATGATAGTACATGTGTTATTCCTCACCCCACCAAAGAGGTCTTTTGAAACCTTTTTAGGGATCGATCTCCCAACATCTCCTACCTTAGTGAAGTTAGGGCCAACCCTGATACCGTTAAGTCAAGTTAAGGTAAGAGAGGTCGGGGTTCGATCCTGGAGAAAGTTCCAAAAGACCTCTCTAGTGGGGTGAGAAATAACCCATATACTATCATGGGAAAAGTCACACGTGGTCCTGTGAGAGGACACGTGTCAACACCACATTCACCAGTGTAAGAGGTTAAGAGCCGTGTTGTTACAAGAGTGAAGGTGGTTATTAAACTTACTTTGAACCATGTGCTTTTTCTATAAACATGTTTAGAAAGGATTTATTATTACCTACCTCAATTTATCTGTTTTGGGTGGTGATTAAATATTGTTTGATGATTCAAATGTGAGAAAATTACTGAATATGTTCATTTGCAATATTTGAGTAAGTTTTAAGTGGTTGTGATAGCTAATGGCTAATGGTTAAGAGAATAGACACTTGGTTGATGGTTTTGGGTGTTTAATGAGTATTTTAGCTCTGAGTATCTAGATTTCCCTTACATTAATTGATCGTGATAAGACTAAAGTCATTAGCTAGTTTATTTGTTTATTTACATATAGACATTTAGATCACATAAATCAAAGGTCTAACCAAGATTTTAGGTGCACTAGAAGTTGGATTCAAGATGCTGCAATGACAGCTGTTGTCATGACACATATGCCATGGTGAAGGGCTTTGTTAGTTGCAACACAAGACATAAAAGATGTTAGCCATGGTAGAAAGTGTGTTTGGCTGCATCAAATGCTTTATGCACCACAAGTTGCATCAAATGTGCCCTTACCCATAGGGAATGATGTTGTTTCGTAAAAATAACTCTTTTAACCCCACTGTAACTTGTTTCCAATGCTTTTTTTTTTCCATGTTTTTTAAACTACTCTTACACTGGTTTAAATTGTTTAAAGGGCCTTTAATACTTATACTCAAATCTAAGATACTTTTGGGACCCATTTATGCAAAAGTTGAAGCTACCTTGTTCCTTTGGCATCTTTCTCAATTAATCAATTAGTTTTGAGTGATCGTGATTGGTTGTGATTAATACATAGGACATTTCACATGGATCTTTTATAATTTATTTATTCTATAACCAATTCTTATTATTAATGTTATTAATTAACATATTAGATTTTATATATTTTTATTTGATTAGATAAAAGTATACAATACCAGACACATAAGTCTTACTCATTATTAAAAGGATGAGCATTTTTTAAATTATATTTTAAAAAATAATCACATATTTTTGCAAGTTATAACTAAGTTAATTATATTTTTCAAATCCACGCGTATTAATTATTTAGCTCGCTGGCATACATTTAAACCAACAGAGTATTAAACTCTGTGCAAGCGTCTCACATGCTCCGTCAGATCTTATTATATATGGTGCATTTTTTTAAAGATTCTTTAATTTTTAATATAAATTATGTGATGGAGTATTACATTTTTCAATATATTATCTTTATTTAAACTTATTAATTAGGAGAGAAAGTGTGATGCAAATTTTAAAAAAATCATTTAAATTATAGAAGTAAAATTGACCATTTATTTTATTTTCAAAAAAATTTAATTTCATGTAAATTACTAGAGTGTTTAACTTTGGACGTTTTCATTTTCTTAAAATAGATTATCATGCATCGTTGTTTTAAAAGGTTGATTAAATCATGCTTAGCATCTTTCTGTTTCAAAAATTACACTCATTTACCATTTTGACGCGCACTTGCCAAAATTTATCACTTCTAATCTTTAAAATTCAAAAAGGCAATATGAGTTCTTGTATTTTTATTTTTAATTTCTTCGTAACAAAAATATTTAAATAATTTCTCAGTGGAAGTTCACGTACATGAAATTTTTCATACCCTTATAATCCGGTTCTTCAAATATAAATTATAACGGTTATATTATATACCTTGTGACATGGCTTATCTTTATTAGATAAATTATAAATAATGTGGTATATTGGATCTGCATAAGAATTTCTCTATGCACATATATATGTTGATAGAATGATCTACTAGTGTTCTTTATTTTTTTAATTAACCAGATATTGTATTTGCTTTTATATTTGCTTTCTTGCTATGTGTTGCCGTGAATTCCTTCCCGTATAATTTGAGTTAACATATTGGTTCTTGCTATATATAAATTGCACTGTTAATTGAACATTGAAGTACGGCGTTGGTTGGGTAAATACTAAATGTATATTTTCATTGAAATTACTTTTCAGAAATTGGCGAGAACGTACGCTCCAAAACATCTTATATACAGAAATGCTTAATAATGTATTTGGATTTCAATTGGCAAAAACTGATTAACAAAATGTGATGGTATTTGGATAATATTTTTTGAAATTAATTTTGATAATTGAAGATATTTGAATAATTTTTTAGAATCAATTATAAAGAGGGGAAAAATGAAAAATGCTCAAATGTTAATAATTGATTATCAAATGAAGAAAAAAAAAATAGCTCATACAAAATGAAGTTTCACAGGTCAAATGAAATTTTACAAAAATGAGAGTGTTTAGATAAGTTTTTACAAAACTACAGTTTTGGCCCCCAAATTGATTCCAATGGAAATCCAAATAAGCCCTAGGATATTAATGAAAAATTCTTAAATAAATCAAGTACGTCATGTCACTTATGATTTGTTCATTAAAAACATAACACTTAAATAACATTAAATATAAGTTGATTCTAACATTAATGATATTAGGAAGATAAAATTGAAGAAATTAAACATGCATTATGTTCTAAGAGTAAAATTAATTAAAATAATGTCACATAAAATTTTATTTTGATGACTTAGGGTATTTTAATTGGACAGGCCACAAATAATATGGCACACCCAATCTACTTAATTTTTCATGATTAACTTCTTCCAATGCTCATACATAAACATGGCTTATTGATTTGTAAGGAAATCAAGTAAAGAAGTATGGTGGTATAATTTTAATCGCTTGAGAGTTTTGCTGTAATCATGATAAGAGTTGGCATAATTAAGGGAAAAAAATTATTGGCCAACCAAATTAATGGAATTGAGAATAAGTTCAAGAGTAGGCCTTCGGCAAATCGCTATAGTCAGTTGTCGTGGTCGGTTCGATTCTCTTTTTGGTGTCCCCCCATTGGTCCCATTTCTAAATTATCTTTTTGAACTGGAGCCAATTAATTAGTGGGTTTCAATTATTTAAATTTATTAGTCAGTTTTATATGTTCCCCTTAATTATTAGTAATATATATACTTATACTACACGATAATATTACGTACTTTCGAAACAAATGATGGATAAAGAGATACATTATTTTTAATTTATTCGTCCGAGTTGTTTAGCCACGCGGAAAAAAATATATCTATATTTTTAAAAAAGGATTATTTCCAATTGAATTTCATTACATTGAGTTGAATTTAATTAAAATCTGCGATCAACTCAATTAGACTGGATTAAATTCTCGCGCAAATCAAATTCACAAATATGGTCAAAAAGAATGATAAGGAGTACGTTTGGGTCCATAGGTTTTGATCTCAATCAAAGATTAAATATTAGTGGTACTCACAATATTGCAAACTCAAGTTTGAATTTCCATTAGCACAGGTATCACAATTAGTGTCCAATAATATCTGAAACAAAATTATCTTAAATAAAAAAATACATGTATATAACACACACAAAAAAAAAACCAGAAGTCGTAAAGATCTCACAAAAACAACAACAACAACAAGGGCACAAGGCTTACTTTCTGTTTTGGCCAACATAAAGAACACTTTTGCTTGGCTTGCTATTTATAGCTGCATACTAAACTCCCTTCTAATTGTGATTTAATTTGTGATGGTAAAATTAATTTTTTTCTATAGCACGTATTTTTCAAAAATAAATTATAAAATGAAATGTGAGTCTATTTAGGAAAAAACTTATATATTTAGTCTTATATATTTAAATTTTTTTATTTTTAATTAAATTAAGATATGTCAATGTCTTATAGATTATTTATTTCATAATAAATTTTCATTGTTGATATTATTAACACGTTAAAATTCACTTGTCTTAATTTGATTGGATAAAAATTTATTAAGTATATAAATCTGGGGAGAAATTACTAGATAAATCAAGTCCACTGCATCATTTATGGTCCATTCAATGTATATAAAGCTAAGTATATAATCGCTTAGTGCACTATCTTATTTATGGTTTGTCCAATAAAAACATGCCTTGTTGATGATTGGAAATATAATTTTATTTTGTCATGATGGAGAAAGAAAAGATAAGAAAGGAAATTTCAAAAATAAAATCATTAGAAATAATAACACAAGATTTTATTTGATTCAATTGGTGTTAACATTACATGTTTTTATTAAACAAACCATGAATAATGTGATGCACTAACTGCGTGCAAGAATTTTCCTTTATAAGGGTTAATTCAAGTGGAAATATGAAATAAGATATTGAATGGAAACTCTCCTTACTATATACTTAATAACATCTCATAAAACAAAAAATATCACGCACACTCACATATATTAAAAAACGAAATAAGGACATCCAACCAAATAACATTGAATAAATTAAAATTAAACTATATAATTCTCTGGTTTCGCCATCATAAATATATCTGTTGCAAACAATACTGAAGAGATGGTGGTGATACCAAAACTAACTCGGTGAACCAAACCATGTCCTCTTTGAAGCCATGGCAACGAACAGATCTGCAACTTTATCATTTCATTTCATTGGGAATAATTAGGAAAATAAGCAAATGTCAAGCACCCCCGTCTAATAACAGGTTGCCGAATATTACAATTACTACTATTAACCAAAACGTCTCTGCACTGGAGAGTGGAGAATCCATTGTTTATCTTCTTGTAAATATTATTCACTACTAGGATATTAAGTATAAGTGCAGACTTAATGTGACAAATCTCACATTAGATAGAATTAGATTTAAAGACATACATAAAAGTGTTAGGATCTACAAATTCCCCATCTTCGAGTGGCACCCTCCATTTTTGTTCGTGTTTCTTATGACTGATATCAAAGTCCAATTTTACTCCAGATTATATAAAGATGTCAAATTAAAATTAAAACTGATATAATTGCACACCATCATTTGAAGAGTAGAAAATGAGACTAGCCATTATTCCCAAATTTTATAGCTAAACCTTCAGTTTAATTTGTGCCGTCCTTTCTATAAGCTGAACTTCCACATCGCCACTACAAAGCCAGATACAAGGTCAATCCCTACAGTCATATTCACCACAAGGAATACAAACACACAACACGATGAAGATAGGCATAATACCATCACCAGTCATAGAGAAAAAAGCATATAATGCTACGTGGAGAGGGGATAACGATGATTCTTTAAAGTTTAATATTAAGATCAATGATTAAGAGTAGATTCTTGCCTTCACTTGCAATGGACTGAAACTAATAAGAAAATTAGCATTGAATAATAAATATACCAGCAGATTTTTTTCTTTTTTGACCATGCAAAATGCGGATTGGGTTACTTGAGTGGTATATTGAAAATGAAGGAGGGGACAAAGAGGGGTCAGATGTGAAAGTATTTTTATATGCGAGAAATTGTTTTGAGGGGTAAGAGAAGAGAGAAGATAAAAGGGAGGGAAAATGAGAAGGGCAGTGTGGTCAGAGGGAAAGGAAGCGTCATTCAAGACTACAGGGTCAAGGAACAGAATCATGTTATTCCCTCAATTTTTACCCCTCCAAGCTTTTTCCTCTCTCTCTCTCTCTCTCTCTCTCTCTCACCTACTGTCCAAACCCTTTCTTTTCCCTATTTCCCCAAAAGCCCTAATCCTCTCTCTCTCTCTCTCTCTCTCTCTGAATTCAACCACCGCATTCACATACACACACAGGATGAAAAATATTAAGGGCCACTAACAAGTGATACATGCTTTGAGTTGGCTCCGCCCCTTTTAAGGCAAAAAACCCCAATCCCTTGCCAGCCTCAGAAATCAAAGAAAAACAAACCCACCAGCACTCCCTGCCATGCCCCTCTTGGACCCTTTCTAGTATCACTCAATAATAACTACAACTGCAACACAGCAAACAGCCACAGTCCACTCACACTTCCCATCAATCTCTTCACCATCATAATCTCCTTTTGCTTCACCATTTTCAGCTCTCCCCTCTCTTTTGGTTTTCCTCTTTTCCCTTCACCATGGCGATCTAGTTGGTTTCTTTAAAAGTTTATACAGTAACTGGTAAAAAAGATTAATTTTTTTATTAAAATAAATTCCCAAGCAACGTGACTGCTCCACTGTTACCCAAATTATAAGTATATCGATGGATTCCGTCATATTTTAATCTCATCCAATCTCCATTTCTCGGCTTCTCGCTCAGTCTCCTCCGAGTCTGTCACTGTCTTAGGAACCCTAGATAAGCGTTCAAGTTGAACCGAGGAGACAATCTACGCACTCGTACGAAGTGAATATATTGCCTTGGATCTGCTTGTCCCAGAACACGTCTAGGTTTCTTTCCTTCTCATGGATTCAATTCAAGAATTCATGGACACGTGTAACTCCGACAACACCGGCAGTCTTACCCATGCCACCTCCGCTAGCGGCGGCAGCTTAGCCGCCAGCTCCTCCTCCTCAGCCTCCCCCGCCACCACCAGCAGCCGCTACGAGAACCAGAAGCGCCGTGACTGGAACACCTTCGGTCAGTACCTCAAGAACCACCGACCCCCTCTGTCCCTCTCCAGGTGCAGCGGTGCCCACGTTCTCGAATTCCTTCGGTGCGCCACAAGAACTCTCTTAACTCACTCGCTGATACACTTCGAATTTACTATGCAACACAAAGCACTCTATTTTCCCCCTTTTGTTCAATCCGTATATAGTATGTGTGTTCGTTATATTTTCGTTTTGCAGGTACCTAGATCAATTTGGAAAGACCAAAGTGCATACACCGATCTGCCCCTTTTACGGCCACCCGAACCCTCCAGCGCCGTGTCCATGCCCTCTCCGACAGGCATGGGGCAGCCTCGACGCGCTTATCGGTCGCTTGAGAGCAGCTTTTGAAGAGAATGGGGGCAAGCCTGAAGCCAACCCGTTTGGAGCTCGAGCGGTGAGACTGTACCTTCGCGAGGTTCGTGATCTGCAGTCGAAAGCAAGAGGGATTAGCTATGAGAAGAAGAAGAGGAAGAGGCCGCCGCCGCAGCCGCAGCAGCAACCTCCGCCACCAATGCCTCTCCAGCTACCTCATCATCTTCATCATCACCATCATCTCCCACCTCCAGGTGCAACTCAATAAGCTAGCTAGCGAATTGATGATCAATTCCTTGTTGCCATGGACAAACTCTACTCTCGCTCTTTCTAGTATAATACCCAGGTGGGGGTCTCTTCCTCCCTTGGTGATTTGAATGGGCTTTTAGAGTCATGCTCCTTAGTGCTAGTGCTCTACTTTAGTGTTATTTAGGGTTGGCTCCTTTCCTTTCCTTTGCTTCCCCCCTCTCCCCTCAGTTAATTTTTCTAAATGCTTTTCTCTCTCGCTATATAGACTGTTTGTCTTTGTATCCTTTTCATAAACCAGAAGCAAAAGGTTAAAGATCATCTGGGATATCATGAAAATCTGCTTTTGATGCAAACGCTGTGGGACTCATGTTTTAACACACTGCTAGTGGAGTACTGAAAAGCGGGAGTCATGAGAGTTAATGTACATGGAGGTCATGATCATCCTTCTATATCATGAGAGTGTGTGTGCCATTATTATTCATATAGTTCTACCTAATGTAGTTGGATATATATATATATATCCTATGTCAAGCTTAGGCTTGAAGATAATTATGTGACTTTGATCATTCTTACTTCTCTCTTTTGGGGCATCACTTCAATTTGCCATTTTCTTGAACGCGTTAATTAGTTTAATTATTTGCTATCCATGGATCCAGCTAGTGTCACGATATATATCTACAGCTATTGGATGCTATTAAATTAGCAAGTGATCACGCATTATATGCATCTTTTTGAGTCAGACAGACATTCACAGATTGATGTGTCTTTGCTGATCTGGAAATGAGTGATCTTTTCTTAATTTCTTTCTCTCCCTCCCTCCCAAGTTGCCACTTTTACTGCTTTACTGTCTCCCCACAAGTGCATCTTTGCGGAGAAAGAATGATAGAACACTTAAAGCTTAATCATAATAAGTTCTGATCCATGATTCAGAACTGACAAAATTTTTGTTTTCT
Organism: Prosopis cineraria; assembly: GCF_029017545.1. NCBI lineage: Eukaryota > Viridiplantae > Streptophyta > Magnoliopsida > Fabales > Fabaceae > Prosopis > Prosopis cineraria. The sequence goes on from NW_026555332.1 coordinate 45,018,961, forward strand.
CCCATCAAGACTTAACATTAACTGCTGACCGTTAACTGAGTCAATTTGAGGGATGATGTTGGTTTTTCCACTAGTGCTGTCTTTTCAACTGAAAGGAAATGACCAAAAACATTAATGGCAGACAGTATAATTTATTCCTCCGTGGCTAAAACTTCTACTATAATTTACCTATAATAATATGATCGCAGTATCATTTGCTGGTCACATATAGAACCGTGACGAGGTCTTTGAACTAGAAGTTTAGAACTACTCCTTCTTTGTATGACATAACTTTCTATTATATTCCCTTTTGATCATTTTAGTTAGGTTTGCCAGATAGCCTGGTGGCGGTCTTCAAACTACTCGTTTGAAATGACCCGGTGAAATCCAGAAATATTTCAATCGTCATAACGTATCAATTTAATTTTACAGAACATGACAACAATTAGGTAGACGTAGATTTTCACCCAGCTGGTTAGAAGTAGCTAGGGGCAGGAATTATTAATTATGCCTGAATATAAATTCTACGTTCTTCTATTTAATTAATTAGGAAAATTAAACTTGTCTTCGCCGTTTAAGCCAATAATAAATATAATATATATATATATAGTGGAGTAATTTAATTAATAAAGAAGCTATAAGATGTGATTAATTAATTCAATTAACTAGAAAGAGTGGAGTAATCAAGTAGTCAGATGCTCACAGGGAAGAGAATTTCTGAATGAATTTGGCCGACAACTGTCTGTGACTGGATATAATCAATTTGAGTCACTGCCCTTGGATTTTGTGATCATTTAGGCTCAAAATAAGTGTTTTATCCGCATATCCCTGTGTTCATGAAGAGTCACCTATTTTTATCACCATTTAGCCAAGACCAAAATACCCAATGGGACACAGGATAGATGCTGGAGCTCAGATCAGCGAACCTTCTTAATTGTAGTCCCTTTTTAAGTGATTCTAGTGGGGTATACATGATCAGACTACCACTTTTAGACATAGAGGATCTATTCTTCTCCTAATCATTTAGATATATCACAAGTTTAGACTTTAGGCGGGATGATTTATATAATGTTGTGCTAGCTTGGGGAAGGATCCCGATATTTAATAATATAATAACGCATTGTGTTTATCAAGCCATCATTTTTCTAATTTATTAATTACAAAATTAATGATTCTGTTACGATCTTACAAATATTTTATCAGAGTCGGTTGCCTTAATGATCACAATTCTAGGTCAGGTCAAGGTCGGAGAAAACTCCTAACTTGTTATTGTTATAGCTTGCTCCATAATAAGCATCCCGGAAATTCCTCATATTCAATGCTTTCAGTTTCTCGTGATTATATATCTATTTCTGGCTTTCCACAAGATCCCTAAATTTCGTTCATAGTGTTGGGTTATAGCATAATTAACAAGTTGAGTTGTGAAGATCCAAGAGATGCTCAATCATCCAGTTCATCCACTTCCTATTCGGTCGGCTCTTGACCGTTGTAGTAGCAGTTGAATGCATGAATTTAAAAAAAAAATCATATATAGTCATTTGTCGCGTTATAGTAGTCATATTCTCTTGATCTAATTTATAACAGGTATTGTTAGTTTCTGAGTAGGTTAAATATCGCGCTAGTGAGACAGAATTCGTTTGCATCTATGATTTTAGTTAGTCTCACATGACGTGTTCTTTAACTTTATATTTCCCATTCACAAAATCGTAATATATCTGAACAATGATTCACCTCTCGTTCATGAATAGGGTTTCGCCTACAATATAATTGATCTCAACATTGTTCAGTTCAGTTCAGTTCAGTCCAGTGTAATTAATATGCATGGAATGTCTAGCACTGGCCTCTACAATGATTGGTGTTCCATCCCAAAAGGGATTTTAATTAAACTTGGTGTCTATGTGCGTGTGCGGCTGTGTGCACTGTAGAAATGCACTGTGCATCCATACGTATCTTACTTTAGTGTCTACAAACAGCCAAATATCATTCAAGCTATGGACGATGAATGATGATAACGCGCGCCATTTCTTCAACAATACTCCGGCCTCCTAGTTACTCTATCTTCACATACCACTTTTAGAACTCCCCCGAGTCAAAACGTTCCGACATCAATGTCTCCTTTCACAAATTTCTTTTATGTGCACTGTACTCGTATAAATATTCAACTAAGCGTGACTACTGATGAAGCCAGAGTATATGTATGCTTATATATACAGTGGCAGTGTAAGAAATTACAGGGACAGTGTTTTATCAGCTATGTTCGCAAGTACAATAAACACAAACACATAGCTTCAGGGCAGCACAGTAAAGGTTGCAAATCCCAAAGCCGTCGGGATTGTTGAAATAAATATATATTAATAAGGAGGATCTTATGTCGTCGAATATCAACAAAAATAATCATAAAAAGTATAATTAAAGAGAGAATATATAATAAAAACAAATAAGTCCTACAAACATAGTTTTTATAATTATATCTCCTCAATTAATTATATGATTGAAGCTAATCTTTAAAGGTAAAAACATGTATTAGCTTGCTAATCGAATTCCACAAGCTAGGGCACTTTCTGGTTCGATTATGCATCAGTGCAGAGTCGAGTATGAGTGTGTGCGTGTGTGTGTCTATAGGCGTGTCCAAGCTGGTAGCATGCTTCCACTGAGGGCGAAGCGTCATTAGAAAATCACGATCCTCGCATTTATAATGATGACATTTGTAATCTGTTCTTCCTTTCCTTTTAAATCATTTTTTAATTGGGAGATGAAATAATTGATCATTGATTGGTTAAGTGCTGGCCGACAGAAGTCAAAAGAGGCGGGACCCACCTTTTCCAGCCTCAAGCCCGCCGCTCAACTAAATAATTTCATCTCATAATTATGATAATCTTTACAAAATGACAGGAGATTTTCTATTATACATCAAAGCCAAATAACCAAAAGTAGTGTTTCTCAGTCCTTTGAATGAAATTATTGCCCTTGATCAATCAACAGACTCGGAGACTTTCTTTTTGCCACCGAGTTAGGATCTGATCAGAGCTTTAAGCTAACTAGCTGCGATTTGATTTCTTGTGAGCCGTGGATGGAGAGAGTGACGTGGAAATAGTAAAACGAGAGAGTAATTGAGTAGAAGCGAAGTAATAATACCTATCTGTGTTCACGAAAGCAACAGAGAGAAATTAAAGTGAATCCCACATGCTTGTTTTCAACTACTCCAACAGTATGCCAAATCCCTTGGCGCTCTTTTGAGTAATGTCTCTCCGGGGTCTTCCAACGACGTCGTACGGGCCACGGCCTAGCATAAATCCCCTGCAGAGTGCGTGTGTCTGTGTGTGATGTTTGATTTTTGATTTTTTTTTAATGAAATATTTACCATGATGATACATGATGCACACGTACGTGCCCGATTAGATTTACAGACACACGTTCACACAGGGATGTCCAGGCCAGAGTGTGGTTGGATCATTTATGTAGCATATATTTAAAAAAAATATAAACATTTTTTAAAAAGTGATGTTAAAAATTTAAGACATTTTTAATCTTTTGAGGTGTAATCATTATTTTTTTAAATACCTCTATTGATAATAACTTTATATTTATTGTAAGGTATTTAATAGGATGACTATAAAAAAATAAAATTAATTTAAAAATAAATAATTATTTTATTAAAAATAAAATTTGATTAAAAAGATTTTATATTTTAAACGAATGGAGGATCAGCCGATCAGGTCAGTACTGGTGGTGGTGGTGCTGTCCAGATGGAACATTTCGACCAAACTGTTACGTAATAATTCAAGACAAAAGAGGAAGCTACAGCAAGAGTAATCTCAATAAATTCATCCATATGCAAGTATTAACTTTCACTGTTAATATATATTCCTTCTGCCACTAATAATATTAATTTAGTAGTAATATTAATAGTGGCCTAAAATATTGTCAACATTTTTATTTTTTTAATTTTTACTTAAAAATTAATTATTTTATTTAATCCAAAAAAATATAAATATGCTTTTTGAAATACTTAAAAAAATGTAGGTGACCTTTAAAATAAATCCTGAATAAAAATAAGATCAAAATACATTTTGAATCTTACCTTTGAGTTATTTTATTGAATAAAAATATAATAATGCGAATATTTGTTTTTTTTTAAAAGAAAATTCATCCATATGGATGGCAGAGCAGGTCACAGCAAAATTTGTACCAGACTGCAAGATGTAGTATTAAATAATGTGATTTGATGAGTACTATCGACGCTTCCCCGCATTAATATTTTGTGTCTGCCTTCAACAACAACCAATCTTCTTCATTTCTTGATCACACACTCGGAACAATCGTTTTTGCTTCATTATTGTCAACCTTTTTAGATGTAGGTTCTGTGACTTTTTGCAAAATTTAATTAAGAGCGTCTCAGTAAATATGAGAGATACAAGAATGTATGTGTGAGCAAAGAGATATGGGTGATCTCTAACTACTTTTTCTCTCCATTATTTCTACACTGTAAATCTAAACTACTTAAATTAAATATGTACTTTAAAAAAATTGTTAAATTTAAACCACGAAGTTCGATTTAACAATAGAACGTATAATGATCACTTCTCAATTCTTCTCAGCAAAGAAGAAAAGCTAACTGGGGTTCGATAGAAGCCAAAGGAGAGGAGGGGAGCAGTAAAGCTGAGCAGGGTTTACATTCCCCAGATATCTGAGTGATTAAGGCAAGTGACTGCCATTTCTGAAGGAAAAGTGTTCGCTCCAATCCAGAGGATCTCCTCTCTCCCTCCTCTTCACGTTATCAACAGTAGCCATTCACAGACACCCTTCCAATTATTGCACCCCATTCTCTCTCTCTCTCTCTCTCTCTCTCTCAAGTCTCAACTCAGCTCGCTCTAGCTAACCAACAAAGCAAACCATTATGCGTGACACTATCCCTTCAACAAATTCCAACTTTCCTACCTTTACTGACTAATTACTTTGTTTCTCAAGATCAGCTCTTCAATTATTACATAAACATGTGCATGTCAAAGCGACGTTGACATGCTCGTATCATTTACTGCATTAATAAATTATCAGGGGTCATATATCTCTTCCCTCTTTCTCTGCTAGATCTTTCCTACCTATCTATCTATTCATGCTTTTCCTGGCGTGCGACGCCCTAACGCGTATATAGTCTGGAACTTTTACTCAAAAGTATATACGTGTTTCGGAACGCACTTTTACTCAAGTATATACGTGTTTCGGAACACACTTTGGCCCGGCATAATCACATGCAATCAAGCTATGATTTAGGAGTTGAAATTAAAAATGGTGGAAAATGGGAAGACAAGAAAACATAACATGTCCACCATGGGAGAGATATAGCCCGTGGTTTTAAAGGCACGCCCACCAAACCCTCCCCCAAAGCAGTCGCCAGACGCTCTACAACACTCGTAACTGTTTCCACGTCCCTATCTTCCTGTTCCTGTTTATCATACACGCCCCCACTATGATTCAATGCACCCCAGTCTTCACTTCTCTACTCCTACTTTTCCTTATTTAATTTACTCTTCTGCTCCCTTTTTATACAGAGAGAATGATTTTTTTGTCTTATATGCATCTTACTCTATTGGAATTCTATATTTATAAGTTATTTCTACCTATTTCATCAATATAATATAAGAAAAGCATAAGAAATAACAGTTAGTGAAAGCCCAAGCATGCCTTTCAACTAAAAAGCAAAAAATAAACAAACCATATAACAATTTTTTTTGGTCTCTCTCTTTTATTTTTCAACCATAATTTAAGGATTTCAATTTGAAACAAAACAATTCCATCAATTAGTACTTATAAAGTAGCCAAATTGTGTTTATATTATATCAAAATTTTTTTCTTTTATCTCATCAAATATTTGTGAGAGAGTGTGTACTATTAAAATATGCATATTTAATTCAAACAAAGTTGAAGAGTTACTGAATTTTTAGACAGAGATAACTGACTTTTAAGGTTTTGTTGATTTCAACAAAAAACTTATTAAAATATGCTATTACATAGGATATAAATCAGTCTTCCTCTGGCTTTCTGTTGAGTATTTCCTCCAGCTTTCTGTTAAGATTATAAAATACTTTTTTGAGATATCATGCTAAATAAAAATTATAAAACATATTGAATCTTTCAAAATACAATTAATATGATTTTTTTAAAAAATTCCCTTATTTCATCGTCAAAAAAATTATTCCCTTAATTAAGAGTGTAGTTAATAAGATATTTTAATTAAGACAACCTATTAAAAGAACAAGCATAAAAAGACTGTGTAATTATAAATATCATTAACTAATTTATGAAAGTGTAAATTAGTTTAAAATATCTCACAACACTGACGTTAGAGAATATCTATTTTTAACCTAGAGTGGACATGAATTCTAAACGTTTCCAGAGTTTGAAAAGTGATTCGTATTCTTCCTGTCATACGGATAAATATTGATTTTTTTTTTTAGTTTTCCAGCAACTGAAAAATAATTGACGCTCTCATTAGCGTCAGCGAAGGGAATGAAAAATACGCATGATAAAGGTCACTGAAGATTACCTATAAGTGAAAATTGTCTGCACCTTTTGACCCTTTATGGAACCCCACAGCTCGAAGTCCGAACCGAATAATAATTGAATTCGTTTATCCTGTATAGGCAAATTAGGCCAGGGGCTAGCAACTCACTCTAATTAATCCAACTACAACCGTATATGATTCTCCAGAAACGTCCTCTTGGCTAACACTCAACCACACATATTAATGGCCAGAATCATATGACCGTTGGGGGACTCGTTAAGCAGCGTATCTGAATCCAATTTTGATTTATATATATACACACACACACACACTTTTCTCTGTACCTAGGAACACTCTAACTTTACAATTCTATATATTCTGTGCTTCTCTTGTGTATTGCCCGAAACATGGAATTTTAATAAGCATTCCATTGACGGGCCCCTGCTCTAGGAACTCTACAATTCCGCAGTGCGGCTACTGTACACAGTACAGGTACAATCCTAATGCGACTAATTAAAGTAACGTGATGAAACCACGTGGTGCATATTTATGTATGGTCAGCACACACACAAATGGATATCCGTATAATAATTTCTTGATACTGTCGAACAACGCAGATTGTAGAGCACCTAGCTTGAACCAATTAATGGAACCTACAAGTAGAATGGGGATGCTGTGCCTTTCTCTTCTTTAGTTGCGAAAATGACGGAGACATGTAAGCACGACACTTCATTCCCCAGAGATTTTTATTCCCTTTTTGAATAAAGAACGACGCTGAATAATAATGGAAACGTGCAGGTTCTCACTTTACTGTCCTCGTTCATTCGTTACTTAGGTTTTAGTTACTTAGTCTAATACAGCGAATAGCCAGCAATAATGTTGTTGAATATAGTTATAAATTATTATCGTACCTTTCATCGATTAAAAGTCAATATACTGTATACCATAATTACCTGCATATCAATTATTTAATTTGTAAGGATAACTTCCTATGGCATATTGAATTAATTAGTTGCCTTTCTGTTTTTCCTTATTTTTCTTTCGTTTTGCGCGCGCGCGCGCGTATTGTTGTGCTGTTGTTTCCTCATTATTCAAAAAAAAAAAAATATCAGACTAATTAACTAGGGGAGCCTTCGGTACTTTATCCTTTCCGTTATCTAACTCCCATTCTTCTGTGCCTTTTTCGTAATTAATAAAAAAAAAAGACTAATATATATTCATAATTTGGAGCTACTTGCTCAGCTCAACGGTTCTGATGCTATTTAGACACCATTTTATGATTGGCTCTAATCTGATGCAATTACCTGGTTACTCCATCTGATATTCTCCTCAATATGCTGGACATCATTTTTTGCACATCACAACACACGCAGAGTTTCTTCTAAAACTCTAGCTGCCACACATGGAGAAAAGACACGATATAATCGGGTATTAATGATCATAATATAAAAAAGCATTTCTTATCTTCAATTAATTTAATACAATGCATACCACTATGTTATGTCTCTATCCCGATTACCCAGTGGTTGGCTTATATCACTCAGCCAACACATCGGAATTTATTCTCTGATTGCGAAGTTTGCACAAACTAATGCACTGGATTGAGCTGGCATACAATTGAGAAATTAAAATTGTCAAACTAATCACAATTTAATTTCTTACAATGTCTTTATCAGCTGATTTAAGTGTGCTTTAAAAAAAATCACGTGCGAGGCCTTTTTTTCTTCCGCGTTCAGCGATAGGCCACATATATAGCATCATATTTATATTACATCACATTAATTAGAGTTCTTTATTACTCGGATCTGATTAATATTAATTCTCCAACTTCAACGCCACCACTGGGTAGATAACCAATTGATTCATTGCTGTGAGTCAACTACCCTGATCACCTCTGATATGAAAATGGACGTAGAAACTTGAAAAGTTGAACAAAAATTTATCCTTGGATTTTTTGCCTATATTAACAGAAAATGCTTGTATCTTAAAAAAGAAGAAGAAGAAGAAGAAATAGGAGGAAAAAGTGAATGGGAACGTGGAGCCCATGCAGAATCGGCGGTGCCTCTGACGTGACATGTCCTCATCAAAAGAGAGAAAAATAGGGGAATAGAAAAGAGAGAGATAGAGAGAGAGAGAGCGCGCCCGCGCAAAAAATCAAAGAAATTGATAGGAACCGAGGTGTCTCCGTACGGAAAAGTCTCATCTGACCTCTCGAAAAGCAACTACGCGGGCTCCACGGTCCAACCCCCTCCTCCGCATCTCCAAACAACATCTCACTGCTACAAAAGGAATTTTTTTAGAGCGCGTTTTATCAGAGCGCTTAAGTAAAATAGCGTTACCAAATATAAAGGCAAACCCCGGAGCATCTGTATTGAAAAGGTCAAAATGTATAAAAAAATTTTAAATTTTAAAACAATTATATATAACCTTTTTTATTTTTAAAAGCTTAAAATTTACCTCACAATCTTTAATTTTATTTTTTAAAATCTTGTTAATTATATTATTTTTTTACAAGGATTAAAATGTCATTAACTAAAAAATGCTATTAAATAAAAATATTATATTGTATAACTATTTATAATAATTTTTTATATTTTTTAAATAATTAAGGCATTCATAGCACACAAAAAATGTTATTATTATTGTATAAAATTTTAAATATTTATGTTTATATTAATTTTATTCATTTTTTGTTGTCAATGGTGCATGATGTTATTGTTTTAAAAGATAAATTTTTATTTATTTTTTAAGTTAGCTTAATCTAATGCACATGATTAAAATATTTTAAATTTTAAATATTAATGTGTTAGATAAATTTTAAAATTTATCTAATATTTAAATATTTTATCCATGTGCATTACATTAATCTAACATAAAAAATAAATAAAAATTTATCTTTTAAATTAATAAAATCATGCCCTATTGACAATTAAAAAAACATGGATAAAGCTAATGTAAGCATAAATATTTAAAATTTTATATAGTGATAATAATATTTTTTTATTATCAATGCCTCAACAATTCAAAAAATATAAAAAATTTATTATAAATAGTTATACAATATAATATTTTGTTTAATAAATTTTTTTAGTTGAATGACATTGTAACCCTCATGAAAAAAATAACATAATTAACAATAGGGGTTTTTGAAAACCAAAATTAAAGGTTGAGAAAGTTAGTTTTAAATTTTTAAAAGTAAGAGAGGTTATAAACAATTGTCTCAAAATTTAAGAAGGTTTTATGTATTTTAGCCTATTAAAAAACGCTTTGGTCTACTACTTCCTCCATCTTAAATTATAAAATATTTTTAAATAAAATTTTACATACCAATAAAGCTTATTAAATACATTTTATAATTTTCTTTTAAAGATAAAAATATAAAATTTTAAAAATACCCTTCATTTAATATCCCATTGATGAAGGAATATTGAAGAAGAATAATATATAAAAAAGATAATATTAAAAAAGTATCATCAATGAAACTTTATTTTTATTAAAGTGTTTTATATTTTAGGACGCTAAACTTTTTCTAAAATTGTTTTATAATTTGTGACAAAGCGAGTACTATTTATAAATGTTCATTTAAAAAATTACTGCTAAATATATGAATAAAAAGATTAACAAAAATAAAAAAAAACTAAAAGCACTCTTAAAGATTGACATTCATGAACATTCCTAAGTATACAATCTTTATGAGCGCTCCTAAATATAACATCTTTAGAAGTGCTCAATGTATGAGCACTCTTAAAAATTGAAATAAAAATAATAAAAAAGAAATAAACAACCTTTAATAGTGTTCTCATAGATATACTTTTAAGTATAAGAAATAAGTGTTCGTGTAGGGTTATTTTATAATAATGTCTTCAAGCTCATTTTAAATATTGGGAAAATGTAATAAATAATGATAGTGAAATTTTAATGAACTTATTTAATATTATATTTTGAAAAATACTTCAATAAATCGGGTGTATCATGCCATTTGTGATTTGTCTAATAAAAATATAACATTTAGATGATATTAAATATAAATTAATTATGATATTAATGATAGTAGAGAGAAAAAATGTAAGAAATCAAATGTGTATTATATTATAAAAATAAAATTAATTTAAAAGATGTCACACAAAATTTATTTAGATTCTTTAAGCATTTTAATTAGACAAATCACAAATAATATAGTTCTCCCAATCTATCTAAGCATTTCTCTTAAATTTTTATATAAAATTACTTCAACATCTCTCTATGATTTAAAAAGTTATGATTTTTTAAATAATTTTAATTATTAATGAAACTATACTTGCAAATAGTTACACCAAACTTATAAATGAAATAAAATTAGTTAGACTTTACTGATAGAAAGTTGTGGTTTTTAAAATTATTTTGATTATTAATGAAACTAAACTTGTAAATACTTATATATATCAAATTTATGAACCATATACAATTAGTTAAATTTTGTTGAATGAAGAAAAATGTCAATAAAAAGTTATGATTTCCTAAATCGTTTTAATAGTTAGTGAAGCTAAATTTGTGAATATTTATACCAAACTTTTAAACTATATAAAATTAGTTATGGACTTGTATTAAACTAATTTTCCACACAAAAAATTAATCTTAAAAATTTCCTCAAAATCTCACTGTCGTTATTACATTTTGTATGATGAAATTATTATTTTTTTATTTCAATTTTTTGTATGTATTTATTTTTAATGTTCAATTTCAAAATTATACATAGAATCTGAAATTTTAATTACTCAACGTATTATAATTATCAATATTTTTTCTATCATATTTTTTATCATGATATCAATATATTAAATGATTAATATAAGATATAACAAACATTTTAAGTGCTGTATAATTCATAAATGAATAATGCCATTTATGTACGAGAAAAAAAGTGTTTGGTCTGTTTTAAAACTTAATAAAAAAAGAAAAAAATGGTATTAAGGCTCTTAAAAAATATATTATTATATATTGGGCCTAAAAAAACTTGATATTATTCTGCAAACCTTGGAGCCTTTATTGTAATTTTTCTTCACACCAAAAATATAATTTTACCCTTTAAGAAAAAAAATGAATATGAACGAACAGGGAGTGGTGGAATTGATGACAAATGTGAGAAGGCTACTCAAAGGATGTGAAGGTTTCTCAACTTTATTGGTGAGAAATAACTTTTAAGGTGTGTAAATTTTAAAATCCCTCCATCTTGAGGAGTGCTTCGTGTAACATCCTGATTTTTATATAATAAAAAAATTGTGGAATTTAGGTTTTGAGAAAAAAATGATAATAATAGAAATTTATATTATTTGAGGTTATTTAGAAATGATATTATGGTTAGGTATTTAATTATAAATTTAAAAATTTAAATTTAAAAGTACATAAGCAATATTTAGTTAAGATATAATACATAAATAATTTTTTATATGTGTTAAAAAAAGAGAAGGTAGAAGGAACAAAAAAAAGGGGGTAAAAGGTTGTTGTTTCTAAGTCCCACATTGGTTAGATGAGGGAAGAGAAGAGGTGCCTTCATGTATAAAAAGGAGGGGGTGTGTGCATTAGGAAGTATAAGAGGCTAAGATGCAATTTAGAGGAAATTGTAACTTTTAGCCTAAAGGTTTGAATAATTAAATTCAAACCTATAGTTTTTTTTAATATAATTTTGGGACCACAATCTCATTTTTATATTATTTTTCTCTCTTCCTCTCACGTTGCTTGGCGTTTTCTCGCAAGGGGGGATTATTTTTTTTTCTTCAGGTATGTTCTAACTTTTCTGTTTAGATTAGCATTTAAAAATTTATTTAATTACAAAATTAATTTTATATTTATTTTCTAAATAATATTAGCTTTCTAGTAATATGATTATTTTGTAGGATAGAGTAAATATTCTGATTAAGATTTTTCTATAGGATAGTTAATTTGATGATATGATGGAGTAAAAATATAGGTTAAAACTCTTAGGGATATAATAAATATTATAGAATATTTTCTTGAGGTTGAAACTCATGTTTAAGAATTTTTGAGTTAAAATCTAGATCTATATGGTTGAATTTATGTGGAATCTGAGATGTAAGGATAAACCTATGATTATTAAATATTTATTTAAGTATGAATAGATATTTTTGAGATTATAGAAAGGTGATTTGAGGCTTCAAGATAATTCTAAAATTTTTAATTTATTTTTGGATGAATTTTTAGAATATAAAAGGATGAAATTGTGATACTAGAAGTGAATTAAGGATAAAAAAATAGTTTATCAGGGTACGAGAATTTTAGAAAAGAATTTGAGAAGTTAAATGAGGCATAAATCTTAAATTAGTGTTAATATGAATTATAGATCTAAGACTTTCTAACTCTTTAAATTAGAGTTATTTATTTTAATATAAAATTAATATATAGTATTGTGAAATAATTATGTAGATTATATTGACAAAGATAGTGGTGAAAAAGGAGTTATGAAGGGGAACTTGTTATTCAAGACACAAGGTAACCATTATTAATGTGTTGTGATGGGTGTGTTTGTGAACTGTTATGTGTTATTTTGTTGTTTAGGAAAACTTATGAATTATTGAAAATAAATACTGTATATACTTGTTTGAAATTATTGCCAAGTGGGTTAAAAAATTTATTTTTGTTTATCATGATGAGATATTATTGTTCAGATATATTTCTGTTTGGATATTTGAATGATGCATGACTTGTCAGGGTATTTAATGTATGGTGTTAATGAAAATTTCTGTTCGGTTAATTATTACCACGTGGTAAGCCCTCATTGGACCCAATGAGTGGCGTGTCGCTTGGTCCAACTCACCTTTGGTCAGGTGATTTGGCGTCCGAGTATGGCAAAAGGAGGATATAAGGTGCAGTTATGTAAATTAAATACTTATTCAGTTTGTTTGAAAGTATTGTTCGATTAAATGTTTTGTGTGCCCACTTAGCAATCGCATTATTAGTTACATCCGAATGCATCATTACATATTAATTTTTGGTTACTGTGACTTTTAAGTCTCATTCCCCGTGGTTAATATTTTTACAGGAGCGAGTCCGGCCGAGAAAGCACTAGAGGTATAACTATGGTGTATAAGACACCATCTTTTACGTTGCCTCTTATTTTAGATTATACAATGTATCTTGTGCCAACTTAGGACATATCTTCTTTGTGAAGCATGTAAACTCTAATCCTTTTTATTAAAAGTATTTATATGACCAAGAGGATTATGTCTGTCCCTCTTGATTTATGATCTGATTTGAATATCATGACATGAGGCTTATGTCTGTCTCTCACGGTTTTAATTGTCTTTTTGGATATTTTAAGACTTGTATTATGTCTTGGATGTATCATGGTAAGAAAATTTTCTACCATGATAATGGTTTTAATAATTTGTGAAAAATCGGTATGTAAATTTAAGGGTGTTACACTTCGATTGAAAATTTGTCTGTTAAGCTTTGATTAAGAATGTTGTCCATTACTTTTATGCTAAAATATGAAAGAGTTGACAGTTGAACCACGAGCAATGAGTAATATAACATTTTGTTGACTTTCAATATTTATTGTTATTGATAGCTTCTTGTTTGGCCATGTTTTCTTCATTAAACCACGAGCAGAGAGTAATGGAATGGGCTCACTGGCTTTTTAGTCTCGCATCAATTGATGAGAGGATTATCCAAAATAGTTGAATTTCAATCAAATATTTAGTTGGATGGGAAAACTTTCAGCTGGAATTTCAATTGTGATTTTACTATTGATATAAATTAAAAATTGTTAAACCATTGAATTGGCTGTGAAAGTTTTAAAGTAGATTAGTTATTATACAATAATGATGATTGAGTTGTTCATATTAAATTTTAACATGTGAAATATTTGTTGCGCAGAAACTAACTTTGAGTTGTTGTTGAATGTTGAGTTATGCATTTTATTAAGCCTAGTCTAATGGTAAACTGAAATCACATGGATTTTTAATTGAAAATACATGAACCTTATATTGTGCATATTGAATATTGTGTTGTATATTTTATTTGTCTAATTTGAGCATTTTATCAAGCTTAAACTACTGATAAATTGGAATCGTATAAACTTTCAATTAAGAATATACGAACCTTGTGTTGTATATAATAGATATTATGTTATACATTGTTTGCCTAAATTGAGCATTTTGTTAAGCCTAACCCATTGATAAATTGAAATCGCATGAACTTTTAGTTAAGAATATATGAACCTCATGTTGCATATCGTAGATTTTGTTTGTACATTATTTACCTAACTTGAACATTTTGTAAAGCTTAGCCTACTGATAAACTAGAGTTTATAAACTTTCAGTTGATAATATATGAATTTTGTGTTATATATAATAGATATTGTGTTGTACATTATTTACCTACTTGTACATTTTATTAAGCCTAACCTACTAATATAGCAATATTGATAGATAACTTATCACAAACTTTTTAACAACTATTTTTAACTAGTCATCCATTTGGGAGGCCACAAATAAAAAAGATAGAGTCTCAATTTCAGGATAAGAAAATTTATTATTGTTCAAGATGTGGGGAAGTCGAACACAATTGCAAGACATGCGAGAATCCTAACTCAATATGAGAAGTACTCACATTATACTTTTTTTTTATACATGAGTAACTATAATTATGTATATGAAAGTATTTTTAAGTAATATTTTTTGAATAATTATGAGTCATAAATATTTTTTATTTGTATATAGAAAAGTAATGGTTAGATGTTTTGAATATAGTTACTGGTTTTTTATATATATTGGACTTGAAATATTAAGTCAAATTTTATATGAGTACTTATTTTAGTAACTAGGCTAGTATCAACATGAAATTATTCATATTTGATGTAATTGTCCTTCTTAATATTAAAAAGACATAGATTTTGAGTTAAGCATACTTAAGCATTGTTTCATGCATAGTAGATGTTGTGTTGTGCATGATTTGCCTAGATTGTTCATTTTGTTAAGCCTAAGCTACTGAAATACTGAAAAGGCACGGACTTTAAGTTGAGCATACGTGAGTATTGTCTTGTGCCTAGTAGATATTATGTTGTGCATGGTATATTTAAATTATCCATTTTGTTGAACATAGGCTACTAAAATATAAAAAGTTATGAACTTTTAAGTCAAGCATAGGTGAGCATTATCTTATGCATAGTGAGTACTGTGTTGAGCATAATCTACCTAAGTTATTTATTTTATTGAGTTTAGGCTACTGAAATATTAAAAAGGCATAGATTTTCAGTTGAACATATATAAATATTATCTTGTACATAATAAATATTGTATTATACACAATTTTAAGCATGTTTTTTGAATTCGAATCAAGTAAAAGTCAAAAATATATTTTTGGTTTCAAAAAAAAATTACAATAAAAGCCGTAAGGCCTACAATTTAATATCAAATTTTTTTCAGGCTCAAACTACAATTATGTTTTTTTTTAGGATCTTAGTCTCATTCCTTGAAAAAAAAAAAAAAAATCAAGCGGATTCATCTAGACTACTGTTGACCCTTGATCAACGGTGGTTTCAACTGGCGCGCGCATTGCGCTTAGCTCAGAAGCATTGTCCCGTTTCCGACATGGGCATCAGGGGTACACGTGAGCATTGCACGGTTCGGAGGGTCCTGAACGGGGCCCAACCTTTTTTTTTTTTAATATCTTTGTTTTGTTTTGTTGCTTCCTCCTCCTAAAAACACAATTGGGGGATTCAAATCTGCTTTTTTTTTTTTTTTTTCAAAACATAAGCAAGGTGTTTCAAATATGGTTGCGTTGAATAAAAGAATAAATATGACTAATAAAAAATATATTTTGTTTAAAAAAGAAAAGTCCTTTAGTTAAATCAGAAGGTTGCATCGCGTCCAATTGACCAGATAGCGCGATATTCTCGCATTATGTCTCCGCAAGCACGTTCGTGGCAACCTATTGCGATCAGAATCGTCCCAGTTTTTTTTTTAAAAAATCTTTTTGTGACTTCGACGTCGTGCTTTTTTTTTTTCCCCCTTAATAATATTATTCGAACACTGTTTTGGTGAGTGGAGTACAAGTTTATGACGTGGCATTTTATAAAGTTTTTTCACCTCTCAATGATCACAACAATCTAAAATACTTGTACAAATAATTGATGCATTGTAAAACTGATCTCATCATTCCTTAAACTTTCCGAAATTCGCGACATTATTTTTTTAATATGAAATTCGCGACTATATTCATGTTCGAGAGGACACCAATGGGTTGAGAGGGGAACTTGAAAATTGGTTTTAACGAAGACGTGATCCCTTACTCCATTCAGCAGGAGAACATGAGCCGTGATTGATCGATCCATTGGACAATGTGGGTGGACAGGGCTCTCACTTTTTTTTACTATATTTGCCAAAAAAATGGATCATGGGCCTCGTTCACAACATAAATCCAGCGTCTAATGGGCCTTATATATGCCATCTTCAAAACAACTCTTTTGCGCTTGTTTTCTACCCCAAAAAATAAAAAAAAAATCATTTGTAGCCAGAGGATAGTCTCTCAGTTCTAATATTTTTATAGTAAACTATCCTCATTTTTACACCCAAGTCCCAACCTTCTGAAGGATCTTTTCCTTCGGAAACATAAAAAAATTTAGAAAATTCATCATTAAAATAGAAATATAATAAAAAAATAGTTATATTATCCATAACTTATAAAAAGAATGAATTTTTATAAATTATAAATATGTATGTATGTATGTATGATAGAATGTGAGAAACCAAGAACATAAAGTTAGAGTAACAAATAGAAAAGTGTTAAGATGGATGTACAGGCATACATATAAAGATAAAGTCCAAAACGAACACATGCAAAAAAAGTGAGCGTAACACCTATTAAAAGAAAAATGATAAAAAAATTGTTCAAAATGATTTGCACATATACAAAGATTATAGCGAGAGGTATTAGTGAGAAGAGTTGAATGAATAATTTTGAGCTATGTTAAGAGAAGTTGAGGAAGGTTGAAGATAATATTTGTGAAAGTTATTGACTGATATCTCTTAACTAACAATATTTTTAAAAAATTGGTAAATGATAGAATATAATGATGTTGTACAATCTATATAAGCAACCCAGCCTAATGAAACTTATTTATTTATTTATTTATTTTTAGATTTCCACCTAGTATCCTAGAGTATTTGGGTATTTTGGATTCTATTGCCAACCTAGCTCAATTCAAACTAATCTAGATTTCCACGGGCCCTTTTCGTGGGGGTTTAGCAGGTATCAATTGTCTAGGCTCCTAACTATTTAGACAAGCATCCGTTGATATGGAATTTGTTATTGTATGTAGGCATGTATGGTGCTGGCCATCGGTACATTTAAATGTGGGTATTCGCGGGCCAGTTTGGTTTAGTTAGGGTGGGCTTTGTTGAGGTTTTTTTTTAACAGCATCCAAAAACATACGTGACTCAATTCGATTAGTTATATTGGGCCGAGCCTATCATCTGTTGGGTTGGACTCAGAAAAATGTGACTCAATTTCAATGAGCCCAACCAGCCCAAAGTACTTGGTTCCATTACATGTACAAGTTTCTTTATGCAATCACCGACACTTCCTTAAGCCTTACCGCGTGAATTAAGTAATTAACAGAACCAGCCAGACTTTAAAAGGTGTGTTGTGTTTCATTAATTTATTATATTTTAATTTAATCAGGATTCCAGATAAATTTATAGCTCTCCTGATTTTCTTCTTCACTCTTGATATTCAAAAGATCCGCCATTAGAGAGGCTTGGCTGTTCATTCTATTCTAGTTATCTCGCTACAATATGGGTTCTCTGTCCCCATTTTCAGACGCTGTTTCTCCCTCACCATCCAAACAATCCCTTCCTCTGATCGACGAAGCCGCCCTCCTCAGCCTCTTCAAATCTCAGCAGAACCACATCAACTTCTTCTTCAACAACATCGACCATTCCCAAACCTTGGCATTCACTCGTACCCTTCTCAATTCCTCCGGTACTATCTTCTTCACCGGTGTCGGCAAATCTGGATTCGTCGCTCACAAGATCTCGCAGACTCTAGTCTCCCTCGGCATCACCTCTGCATTCCTGTCCCCCGTCGACGCTCTCCACGGCGATATCGGAATTCTCTGCGGTCGTGACGTTCTCGTCCTCCTCAGCAAATCTGGTAACACTGAGGAACTTGTTAGGCTTGTTCCCTGTGCCAGGGCCAAGGGGGCCTATCTGATCTCGGTTACCTCCGTCGAAGGGAATGTGTTGGCTGGCATGTGCGACATGAACGTGCATTTGCCTTTGGAGAGGGAATTGTGTCCCTTTAATCTGGCGCCGGTGACTTCCACAGCCATCCAGCTGGTTTTCGGTGACACGGTGGCGATTGCTCTTATGCAAGCCAGAAATTTGAGCAAGGAAGACTACGCCAGCAATCACCCCGCTGGGAGGATCGGCAAACACCTTATCTTCAAGGTGCGGCTTAATTCCGTGTTGCTTTCTTTACCATTTTGTTAAATTTTTATTCCGCAAGATGATCCATGTTATGGAGATGGAAGAATTACGAATAATGAAAATTAAACTGGTATAAATGACGATGCATAATTAGCTCACCATTGTGTCTCTTATTGTTGAACAACTTGTTATTTTCTCATCAATAATCGCTAATTCGTTATATAGTAGGGATATTTCTTGTGATGGTCTAATGATTCGTTATTTTCTGGTTCTTTGTTGGCTTTGTGGTGACAATGCGAGACTCTAAGAATTTTACTGATCGTAGCTGATCTGGGTTCACCGTTATGTGCTAACTCAGGAATAGATTTGATTTATATTGCCAACACATGTTTCCATTCCCATTTATTTTAACCTTGAGAACGTCAGATTTTGTCGTTAGAGTTGAAATGTGGCTTTGGCTTCTGGTATGCTGTTTCTTACCAATCACATTTTATTGCCGCATGGTTATTGCTGTTTGATAGGGATTTAGAACCTAGAGTAGAGTAGTGGGAATGGCATTTTCAAATATTGAACTTTTATAGATATCAAGAACTAAACTTACGACCAGAGTTTAGGCACATGCATTCTTGAAGCCGAAGTAATATCTTCTAATGGAGAAGTCACTTTTAGAGCGTTATTGCTTTGACTCTTCTGCTCTTGTTTCTTGTCTTCTGTCCTTTTCGTGAGGTGAGCATTAGACAGAAGACTACTCACTAATTAATGTTGTAGTTACTGCAGATTATTACCACAAATTTGGTTTCCTCAACTGTCGTGTTCTCTTAACAGTGGCTTCTAAAATACATAGATGCTCATCATCTAAAAAGTAAAAGATGGCTTGATTGCCATGTGCAGGTAAAGGATGTCATGAAGAAGCAGGACGAGCTTCCTGTTTGCCGGGAAGCAGATCTAATTATGGATCAGCTGGTGGAATTGACGAGTAAAGGATGTGGATGTCTGCTTGTTATAGACGAGCAACGCCATCTGATTGGAACATTTACAGATGGTGATCTACGACGCACTCTCAGAGCTAGTGGGGAGGGCATTTTCAAGCTCACTGTGGGCGAAATGTGCAACAGGTAAGAGCATGTAATTGCACAATACATCTATTTGGAAAGCTAATTCTTTCGTAATCGCGTAATAGTGAAAGTGATATCTTCTGAGGTGACATTATTTTAATGTCAGGAAACCAAAAATCATTGGTCCGGATGCCATGGCAGTGGTGGCCATGAAGAAGATGGAAGCACCTCCATCACCAGTACAATTTTTGCCTGTCATCAGTGATGAAAATGTCTTGATTGGCATTGTTACTTTGCACGGTTTGGTTTCAGCAGGGCTGTAATAACATCTGTGCCTGCAACAGCGTAGAGTGATTTTTGGAAAAATGATTCTATACCATTCTTTGTAGTATAATTGCAATGTTTGAATCCAGCCCCTATAAAGTTGGGGTTCAGCTGCTGTACCATGTATCAACGTTTTATTTTAAAATATGCTTTGTCAAATCCTAGGAAATGAATCACGTTATTTGTAGTTTTATGAATAATAGAGTTAATAATTGTGTAGGTGGGTGTTTTGATATGTTTTTTCATTGTCTTGAGAAGAAGTGCATTATTTGATGTGATGTTGATGCTATGTCCTATCCAACAGTAATGGGCAAAATTAATGATGGGAGCCGGGTGGTGCAGATAAATACCAAGGTAACAAAACTATACTTTTTTCATGCAACTCAGGATGAAACATTTGCAAGGGACTAAATCGAGCGCAAGTTGAATTATTCGCCGGTTAAAATCTATTTTTTAACATATATTTATTATTTGATACATGGAAAATAAATTTTAATCACTCAGTGCATACACACGCACACAGTATATGTCTAGTGTCTAAAAGTTTCTCTATTTTCTGCTGAACCATCGTCTCTTGATTCCTGAGTGGGTTATCACTTGTACCAATTATTATTATTATTATTATTATTATTATTATTATTTATAAATATAGGCAGCCTAACTAAGGCTGGGTAGTATTATTGCAATCAGCTAATAAAAGAGAAAATACATCAAGGGGCGGAGAGAAAACTCTAGTGAATCCTGGCCAAGTATTAAGGGTTAGTTTGGCAAGGCTATCAACAACAACATTACCATGTCTACAAGTATGACGCACACTCCCATGCCACTCTCTACAAAAGAATTCCTGAATCTCGCCAACAAGCATATGGTAATCGTGAAGAGGGTTATACTCTCTATTAACAAGATGAATTGCCTCAAAAGAATCACTTTCCACAATTGCTTTTCGGTGCCCTAAGTCCCACGTTTCCTTCAACCCAAGCAAAATTGCCCAAAGTACAATTTCAAGACTTTCTGTGCCAATATTTTCGTGAATAAACCCAGAAATAAAGTAACCAGTGTGATTTTGAAGCATCCCCCCACATCCTCCTATACCCGTCCGATAAAAGAAGGCGCCATCAATGTTACTAAGGATCCATCCCTGCGAAGGAGCTTGCCAAGTAGCAGTGTCAGTCCTTGTTTTTTATCCTAAAAAATTTGTCCCGGCTATAGCAGCCTTTTGTTTTGCCATGCTCGAAAGGACAAAGAGTGCTTGTGCATGTATGGACTTATTGCTTCTAGTTTCGTTCTCAAAAATATACTTGTTTCTTCTTTGCCAAAAAAGCCAATAGCACACTGAAAACAATTCACGTCAATCTAGACGCATCTTACTTCCTGGGCCATTCAAATTCCATCAGAGCCGTTGTGTAAGATTCAGGTTCAGGTCAAAAAACACACCTTGATGACTGGGATGCACTAATCGGCACTAGAATTGGTAAGTTTGCGGGCAATCTCGAAGAACATGTAACACATCTTCCTGGCAATTGGGACACCAAATGCATCAACCATCAGTGTTCATCTTTCTCTGTTTCCATGCTTTGTTGGTAAGCAACCTATTATGTAAGACAAGCCACATGAATGACTTACACCCTCGAGGAATATTCAACTTCCAAAGTTTGCCCCATATCATGTCCTTCGTTGGTTTTTTCTTAGACAAGCAGTAGTATGCATATTTAAATGAGAAAGCACCATGCTTCTCCCATTTCCACTTGACATCTTGTCCGCCATTAACAAGCTCAATGCCTTCACACACTCCTTTCTAGGTAGCCTTTATATCAACCCAAACTTTTGAGCCTACTCTCTACTTATTGATGGTTGGAATCACGTCACTTCCACATTTGTATTTGCTTCTAATAACCCGTACGTAGAGGTCATCTCTCTGTTTCATTAATTTCTATCCTAACTTCATAAGAAACGCTTGGTTTTAAGTCCTTGCATGCTTTATACCATGTCCTCCGTTTATTTTGCTTCGTCCCACATCATTCTAAGACGCTAAATGAATTTTCTTTTTATCTTCTATAGAGCTCTATATAAAGTCTCTATTCATTTGATCAAGAGTGGTCCGCCCCACAAGAGACAGTGGGGTAGCTTTCCAAGACGAAAGATGCTTTTTTAATCTTGTCAACAACATCATAAAATGTTTCTTTCTCTACTGGTTTAGTGTGAAGTTGAACTCCGAGACAGTGGCCACGATCGGCAGTGCGAGTAAATCCAAGCATAGAGATAATTTCATCCCATCAAACAATATGCACATTTTTTGAGAAAAAGATTTGAGTCTTAACATTCACTTTCATCTCGAAACTATCACGAAACTGGCTCATACACTGATTAATCACATTGGCTTGAGCTAACAAAGCTTCTGCGAAGAGAATAATATCATTAGCGAACAATAAATGTGATATTAGGGGGCCTTCCCTCCCAAGCCGCATAGGTTCCCATCTGCATCATCTATTTTCTGTTGGATTAAGTGAGCCAACCTCTCCACAAAAATAACAAAGAGATAAGAGAATATAGGGTCACCTTATGGTAAGAATGCCTCATATTTATTGCCATTCTAGAGAAGTTGCATAGTAGATGAAGGCATAATCTGAGTAATAACATCAATAATATGAGTAGGAAACTTGAGGTGGTCCATGCAATCAAAAAGAAAATCCCAATTAAGTTTACCGTAAGTCTTCGTCCTATTAGTAATCACTTTAGCAATAGCCTTAAAAATAACATTGCATAAACTTATGGGTCTCAAGCCATGTACCCTTTCAGGAGGAGATTTTTTCAGGATAAGAACAATAAAAATGCCATTTATTTCCTTAATTGCCTAGCGATTATTGAAAAAATATTTTACCGTCGATGTCACTGAGTCTCCTATATGTTCCCATTGACTTTGATAGAAAATAGCTCCAATGCCATCAGGTCCAGGTGATTTCAGCACTCCCATACTTCGAATGGCCTCCTTAATTTCATCGTCCTCGATATCACGACGAAAGCAGAGAAGGATCTCATCCTCAATCTGTGGATAGTTATACCGGGTATTCAGTTTTGGCCTGTCAAAATTGTCTTCAGTGAAGAGATCCTTGAAATAATTCATAGCCAATTCCTTTAGTTCACCACGGTTATTTGGTTGTTAATAATTTAGGAAGTAGGAGTATGCTCTGGTGTAATAACCGACAAAGATTCCTTCCTTTCAAAGCACAAAGTACTCATGAGATCTGGCGAACAAAACGAACTTTTTTCCGAGCCTCACTTCTGCCAAAATCAGGACAAGATGACATCAATTTAGATTTTACGCGGTCATAAAACGAAATATATATATATATGTATGTATGTATGTATGTATGGTATATTTAAACAAAGACAAGGGAAAAGGTATAATAAATGAAGTAATAAAATATCCTAAGCAAAAATGGAATAATAATTAATTTTCCCCCTTTTATATCATCATTTCAATATATATATATATATATATGAATACAAAAAATTAATTTTAATTTATTTGGATCTACTTTAAAACAAAATCAAGAACAGAAAATCTTAAGAGGAAACACAATGAAAGCAGAAAAGGTAGGAAAATCACAACAGGTTAAATTTTCCTATTTCTAATTGCGGTCTAATCAAAAGTCGAGAGGGGTTACAAGCTTTACAACAATGTGATTGTGGTAGAATTAAAACTTGAGCATGATTAACATGAAGCCCCGAAATGCAGCTCAAAGTCTAAACCATGAATGGATGCACCATTCGCACATCCAGTACTGCACCAACACAACTAAACATCCGAATCACTCACTGTATGGATGATTCTTTTACAGGTATAAACCCTTTCAGCACTGCTCCATGATTTTTTTTTTTTTTTTTTACTATCAGCAAGTCAAGTGTCATCATCGGATCCTGATGATGAAGCTGAACTATCTGAAGAAACATCAAATGACCTGATTTCCGGAAGAAGTGACACATAACCTGACGTTAAACTAAGACCTAGAAAATCCCTAGACACTTTTGGGTCATTTTCAGCCAAGTTTGGAATTGATGACTGAACCTTGCGCGACTTGAGATCAGGTTTAATGGCAGGAGCAGAATTGACTCCACTCTTGTGTCTTGCTGTAGATTGGTGACCCACCTTTTTCTGTTTTGCCTTCGATTTACCTACACATGTTGAGTCAGGTAACGGTGGCTTCAATTTTGCCTCAATGCTAGGAGAGATACCATCAGTGCCCGAACCTTTGGGCTCGACTGCATCTCTTTTCCGTTTCAGTGAATTCAAAAATGCCACTCTTGCTAAGGCAGTAGACGATGAAGCACTTGCATTTCCTGGGTTCTGTTTCGATGCTTTGGAGGCGACAGAGTGCACAGTTAATCCAAGATCGACTTTAGCCCATTTGTGGATAACACTTGCTTTTCCCTCCAAAGCAAGACAAAGGGTATTCAACTCACTGATTTCATATCGCCAGAGGATAAATTTGTCACTCCAAGGGCAAAAACACAGCTGCTTTCCATGATTAAGACATGCAAATTTGTTGGTCGAACATGGACAACTTATGGCAGATAAGTGCAAGTCACGGAGACATACACAACATTCTCTTTTGCAAGTGACATCGAAATCTTTTTCCATTATCCGTGACTTCAGAGAAGCGCAAAGAAATTCCCTCTTTGAACTTTCACTCTTTCTCCGTAACTACACCAAGAAAACAAATCCAACATTCTGTTAAGACAATCAATTTGAGAAAAGCCATACTCAATAGAAAACCCCTCCCTAAGGACTTCAAATCGTTCTTTTTTATAATACAGAAGAAAAAAAAGTCTCAAGCCTGCTTCAACTTCAACAGGATTTGAAGTAGACTAAAGAACAGGTCCATTAAATTGAGGGCATAGGTCTGAGGGACTTACATCAAAAGCTTTTGTTAATATCCCATCCCTTCCACATGCATCTTTCCAGTATAAATTATCTGGGGTACCCATCCCGCAGAGTCCAATCTCAAATTGTGCCCTAACAGCTTTCCTTGCTGCCCCAAGCAACAGCTTATCGTATGAAATTGATGTCCTTCGCCTTTGTTCACAATATAACTCTACAACTTTCTGTCCATGAAGCAGCCAATCAAGAGGAGCAAAACTGACTGATTCAGAAAAATTGAAACCACAATCAAATCCGGAATGGTATGCTCCTGGGAAGACAAGAACAAACTCCCGGGGATACTGGACACAGCGATATACTGGTACACCCTCTGACTTCAATATGGCGGAGGATAACTGCATCTGCTGTACCATATTCATGTAAAAACCTCAATAGTACACATGCAAAGAGATAGTGAATCCCCAGTGGCTCTCAAGACAGCAATATAAACATCTCATTCAAATAACTTGAAATTATTTATTCTCAGAAAATTGAGTGGGTTCAAGAATAAACATTTTATACTCAATTAAAGAAAAATAACAGGTATAACTGTTAGACCAAAGCACTTTACCATAAAAGAAAGATTTCCCACAAGCAGCTTCAGGTTCAGCCAACTTGAGCGTGATGATAAACAAAGTGATTATAAGAGGCATAAATTCAAGTCCTTTAACTTGAACCTGTGCTTTTGTCTCTAAGTGCCAATGTAATTTTCAGTTGTTGAAATGAAACATATAACATTTACCCTTCACTCTGATACACAGCAACTTAGCAAAGATATAAAGTGGAAACCAAAATCAAAAGCAGCTCGTACAATGGATGAAAAATGCACCAAATGAATTGGACGAAAAGTATAGCCCATGAACAATCAAACAGGAGAAAATTTCAGAAAAACAGTAGGAGTTGGGCACATAATGAAAGAGAATGAATGGAATTAATTAATTGTTAAAGACACTTATAGAGCTCATCTAAGCAATCAGATGATAATTCCAATATATAAGCATCTCTGAATGGCTTAGTTTACGACGAATGTGACAAGGTGCCCAGTGACTAAAAATCTTGCCCTATAGTCCTGTTCAAGGATTAAAAAAATATTCATAACCGGCACTCATATTTAACTCACCAAATTGTCAAGCAAATCAGACTCTTCTGCAAACAAAATTGGGAGATGCTTCTTCCTCACTGTTTCAAAGTCAGCAGCAAATCTTCCCGGAATGCTATACCAAACTCTAGGCTCTCCCACATGCATGTAACACAACGAGTACAACTGGTGCTCTTCCACTTTCTGTTCTCTCAAATGATTAACAAGATAAATAGAAAGAAGAAATTCCACAACAAAAGATATATTAATTTGCATCAACAAATTTTCCCTGAAAATCAAATAGGAATTAAGAAATATCTAAAACATGTTAAAGACAAAGAAATGAATGCAGATAGCAGGATATACAAGCTATGGCAACTAACCCAATTGAATGAAGAAAAGCACATTCCAACGTGAACCTGAGGGGCAAATTTGCTAGAAACCTCGGAGCTTTCAAATGAAAGGAGAGAACCAGCTTGTGTAAGCATATTATTTAAATTCCATCCAGATCTCATACATTCAGGATGATTTAACGACTCCACAGAATCAGACACCATTGGAAATCCACTGCTTAAAACTCCAGTCCCCAAGTCATTACCAAAAACCACCTATAGAATAGCATAAATTAGTTTCACATTAAGTCTAATATCAGAAGACATAGAATATAAGGCATTGCCTGTTTATAATTTTTTTCATTGATGTACCTCAATTTCATCAGTTGGATTTTGAGTAATTCGTCCATACTCTCCCTCAACATTTTCCACAGATGGCTCCCACTTTTCATCAGAACCCATGACATTATTGTCACGGTGGAAGTACTTGGCCTTGAAATCATCAGCAAATTTCTTAAATGTACTGAGACTGAAGGTAGGGCCAGGTTTAGACTCTAAGTCTTTAACATCATGGGGGTTTTCATTACCAGGTTGAGAGTCCAAAGCTGCTCCCGGCTCTTTTCTGGTCTTGGTCTCTACATTTTTGTAAGGGTTGTCAATAACTTCTTGCTGGCACTGAACTTGGAGGCCATCAATCCGCTGAATCTTAGTAGAAAATTTAGAGTTTTCCCATATGTTTTTTTCATCAGGAAGACATGGTGGTTGCCAAGAAGGAGGAGGAACAATACGACAGATTCCGTAAGGCTCTGCTTTGGAACGTATGCTTGCAATATATTCAAGTGTGTCTTTAAATTCCTTTAAATGTAAAAGCAACTACCTCAAACTTCTATAAACCCAAGAAGCAATCAAATCCAAATTTGAAAAAAATATAATCAAGACATAAAAAGGAAGCATGGAAATAAACAAATCTGCATCCTATTACAGTAATGCCTAAGGTACCTCTTCTGTTGGGTGGAACATTTGAACTTCATCAAGGACATCTCTTCTTGCATCCTCAGGGCACCACCTTGCAGTTACCTGATTCAAGACGTCGGTAGAATTTCTAAGCTCAAATGGTAAAGTGAAAGTGTATGCCTACCATCAATAATTTGCTCAAGATCTGGGGACAGAAAGGAACCTTCAGACAATCATTACAATCTGGACAACCAAGAGAAACCCCTTTTGGACGACAAGCGTTTGAAGAAAAACCCTGGAAAACCAATTTTAAACCACACAATTATTTTTGCTTTCATGCTAAAAAAGAAAACCATTTATGAGATCTCTGTGGCTGTAATTCTATTTCTCCAAAATGAAATAGCATAAGAAAATAACCAATCGAGTTATCCTTTGTGGAAATCATATATTAACACATTAGTTATGCTCTACCTTTAAGGTCATATTACCTGATTCACAACTACTATTGGAACAAGCATATCAAGAATCCCATGCCTCTATGCCATACACCCCAAAGACAAGCGCGCATCATTTCCCAACATACCTGAGGGAAATCCTCTGTGTTGGATTTCTCAGGGTCACAGTTGCTATGATCGAAAAGTATCCATGGACGATGCTTAAGAATTGCCCTATATGCAGCAGCATCATTTAGCTTCAATATACTCTCCATGCAGATTGGATCACATTCAGATTTATCAGTCTTTGCAACCTTTTTTAGCATGAAAGAAGTAAGGGATCTAAAACCAGGGGGGGCTGAAGGGATTTCTTTACTTTTAGATTTCACAGATTTCCTTCTATTTTTTGATTCCATAATTACTGCAACAAAGACCAAACAAAAAATCATATAAGAAGGAGCCTCAGAGCTAATTGATAGAGTGAATTCACAGCTGAACTTTGGAATAGATCTACTATATAATGAGCTTGTGAGCAGCTTACCAGTTATCACCTAGCAGAGCTATAAATCATTCAAAAGTTCACCCTAGAGCATCAAACTTTTATAATTCCCTCAAAAAGAAAAGATAAAGAACTGAAATTTCAGCTAGGGAAGACACAAGGGTGGCATGACAAAAGAAATCAAAGCCAGAAAAAAGAAAATTATATATGATCTTGTAGTTGAGTAGTTACATGGGGCCTTCATAATATGTACCGAAGGTATGGCCTTTAACTCCACTCATACTGTGCTAAGCCTAAACCCCCTGATTCAAGCAAGATGCAAACGTTCTAAGACTCCACAAGCTTCTGCATCCTCAATTGAAAATCCGCCCAATGAGCAAGTGAACTCAACCACCCATGCTCCTTGAGCATTTCTAATTAGGCATCTACAACCAGCTTGCTGTTGAATCTAGCCCCAGTGACAAGTCAGGAGGCGTGATGCCAAAAAAGAAGCTCATTGTGGATCATGGAAGAAGCCGCAGGGGCTTGCCTTAGCGCCTAAGGCACTGAGGCAAGACGCTAAACGAGTTCAGCTCCTCTCAAATTGCCTCTTGGCACCTCACTAAAGGAGCTCCTTAATCATGAAATAACCAATAAAACACAACTTGAATGGTCCAACCCAAACTTTAATATATCATTCTTTTTTCAAAATTTATCTGTCAAACTAGCCCTAACCCCATACCATTCAACAGGGTGTACAAAGGCTTTATGATGCACACACTTCAAAATTAGCTAGAAATGTATGGCAGTCATTTATTTTAGTTTAATCTATACTCCCTCCATTTTCAAATATAACAGAAAATAACCAATTTACACAGTTTAAAAAAGTTAGTTAAGTATAATAATCATGTCTGAAATTAAAAAATTTGGACTGAAGTATCCCTGTAATTAATGAAACAAATTTGTCTAGTGAAAATAAACATTGACTTTATGAGAGACAATTTAGAAAACTTGTGATCAATGCTTCTTGAAATTTGTAGTTTTTCTTATAAATCAAAATAAAGAGACACATGTTAGTTTCTCTTATATTTCAAAATATAGAGAGTATAATGGCAGTATTTTAAGTTACATTTATCCTTATATACATACATATATATATATATATATCATATTCTTCTTATTTTAGCACCTGGATGTTTGCTTTTCTAGCACCTATCGCCTAAGGCGTTTTAGAGGTCTAGCAACTTAAGGGCGCCTTTGTCCTTTCACTACTGCAAGCATTTGCTTTGCTCGCTCTTAGTTCCATGCTAATGGCTGTGTGCTTCAGAGAGTGTAATACTCTTTCCTGTCCAATAATCTTAAAAAAAGCCATACCTCTTCCCTACTTCTTACTTGCCACATGGAACCCCATTAATGATTAGGGCCAGCTGACAGCCCTTGAATGCTTGCATCCCCTGATGGTACTTCCCCTCTCGATATAGACCGTTTGTTTATGGGATCTCCTATGCATCCACTGATGGCGAAAATCTATAGGACCACGTATGCTTAATTTTTAGCTCAAATTATTTTTAATTACTTGAATTCAACAGCTCATCAATTGTCAATGAGATAGATTAGAACATGACCAAAAAGCACAAACAAAATGAAGCAACAATAACATGAGAAATCGAAGAAAAAATATGCTGTTCCGTTCAGGTCAAATAAAATTTTACAGAGGATTATATGTCATGCTATAGGCTCAGGAAAACTAATAATATCATTGAATGCACACCTTTTCAATGTAACCATAATAACTTATTTTTATGATTCAAAGAATCAAATAAATGTTGCTCCTTCCTGTTCTACGAATCAATCGAATATACACCCTTTCAATTAATCAAACAAATAACTTGAACCAGCGGAACCTTCAAGCAGCACGAGACTATGAACAGATCGAAACATAGAAATAGAGGAAGAGATTGAACCAGATTTGGATCTATTGCCGCAGCCGTCATACCCATGCCACCGTCATATGCCGCCGCCGCCGCACGCCTCTGCTTGTAGGGAAGAGTGAAATCGACGACATGTAGCCACGGGAAGAAATGAGGGATTGTGAGGTTAGAAAGCATTGGACGGTTGAGATTAGCTGATAACACTGAACGGGTCAGATTTAAATGTGTTAAATGAAACGGTGCGTTGCAACGAGCTGCATTGATTTTTTTTATTTTTTCCATTAAAATGCAAAAATACCGGAAACTTGGTATCATTAACAAGGGTTCATAATCTCATTAGTTTTATAAAAGAAGTTAACTTTTTGTAATCTTTAAATTATATTTTTATATTTTAACTATTAGCGTGAAGCTATTTTAACAAATTAAAAAGGTTAACAGATAAATGGACCAAAACTAGATGCATTGATTCAAGACTCACGTAACAAGAATTGATGTACATTTTACATTACTATATTATGTATAAATAGATTATTGATATAACAATTATAAATATTAGGATATTATATAGATGTACATTATCTCATTATATTTTTTAAATTTTCTGATATCTTTTGTTTACTATAACATATTTCACTTATTTTTATCTTATATATTTAATTTAATTGTTATACTTGTGCTTATAAATATAATGCATCTTAATTGTATTGAGTATGAGAAAGCTCTCAATTTTCTCATTCTTTAGTGTCATTAAGGGTGCACTTCTATTTTTGTTTTTCAATTTATTTTCATTTATCCTATTAATGGATTTGATATTAATACTCATACTAATGAACATCTCTGATATTGATGGAAGGCACGAGAGAATGATAAGTAAGGACCTTAAAAAAATTAATATTAAATTAAAATTTCTTTAATACTAAAGTTTTCAAATTCAATACTATTTCTCACATGTTTTAATATTAAAATTCTTGATTTAACATTAATTTTTTTTACAAGATCTTTACTTGTTATTCTCCCATGAATGCACACTCTATTGAAAAACAAGACAATCTCTATAATATATTTACTTTGTTGTTTATTTATTTATTTATTTATTGAAATCATTTAATCAATTGTTGTCTTCTTCTCTTGATTCAATTATGTATTATGTGCCATATCTAAAAGTATGAGATACAATTTATATTTTAGAAAATATGGATTATGATTCATGAAGTTATCCACAAATAAAATAGAGTTTATCTAAAAGTTATTCACACATAATATAAAGTACATTTGAATGAATTCACAAATAATATAAATTTGGATTATGAAGTTATCCACAAAACTTGAAATTATCCATGCAGCATAATGTAGATCCTAAAAATATCTACATTTATTTATTTATCCTACATTCAACTACTTGTCTATATATATAATTTGTCTAACTATTTACATATATAATTTTTCATAAAAGTGGATCTTGAAATTATTTACATAGTAGATAAAGTAGATCTCAAGGTTATCTATGGAACTTGAAGTGGATCCTGAAACTATTCACAAAGTATAAAGTAAATTCTAAAATTAGCTACATTTAATTATTTATTTTTATTTCTTCAAAAAAATATTTTATAACTACCGTATATCAGTTTGTTTACTTTATTTGTTATAATCCTATCTCAATTTTTTTGTATATGATAATATGAAGTTACTAACATTATTAATATAGATGGCGCATTCTTCTCAATTTATAACATATGCATATATATATAGGCAATAGTGTCTTCTATTTACATGTATAAATATATCAATTAAATTAAATATATAAGATAATAATAATTGAAGGATATTATAGTAACCAAAATATATTAGAGAGTCTAAAAGATATGGTGAGATGATGGACATCAACATAATATCTTAATATTTAAAAGAGTTCATATTGGATGTCCAAATATTGTGCCTTGTTAAAACTTCACTAAGAAAAACCTAATGAGATAAAAACTTAGTGAAAAAATAATACACAATGTTATCATATTTATTGAAGCTGCCTTTTTAAAAACCTTATCAAGAAAACCTAGTGAGACAAAATCCTAATTAAGGAAATAATAGTACAACATCACTTTTACTCCTTTTGATGATAACATCACTCCTTGCTCTTGAGCCTTCCTGAGTCATTGTGTCACATATTATGTGTCAATTTCTTAAGTATTATTTTTTGTTGATACCTTTGCAAGCTGATATTTTCTTCCAACTGGACTATACATGAACTATTGTTTTCATGTAATATTTTGAAACATCTTCTCTATATTGGTGCAAATCTAGTGGGCCAATAGAGAGCTATAGACAACCCAACCCAATTAATAGAGCTAGATCATGAAGGGTATGGCAAAAGGAGTGGAGGTGAAGTACTTAAAGCCCAAAAGGAGTTAGAATGTGTGATTGAGTCCCATCCCCATAAAGGCCATATGATTCATAAGATTCAAGACCATCATCTTGTGTCCAAGGATCTAATACAAGGTGTTACAAGCCTAGAGACATATCTCAACACAAGAATGTAAAAGAGCCCAATGATTGTATCATAAGAAAACTTTAAGAGCCCCGGTATGTAAGAGAGGCATTCCAAGAGCAAAGGGAGCCCATTTGTGATAATCAAAGTATTACAAGTACAATTCATTTATCCATAAGAAGGCCATCTAAACTTTTTAAAGTGTCCTAATTCACCATGTGCTAATTGGAAACAAGGGATGTGGGTTAAGAGAGAGAGGAGCACGTCCCAAACCCATCTTAAAGAGGACCTAATCTTGTTCAAGGTCTAAATTCATGAAGATAAAAGCCTAATTAATGAAGACCCAAGCCTATTTAATTCACTATGTGTTAAATATGCTTGAGGGATATTATGGACAATAGGAGCACGCATTTATGAGCAAATTTGAAAAGGGAGAAGGCCGCATTTATGATCATAAATGAGGAGAGAGAAGGCATGATTTCCATCATCTTCAAGCTTTCAATGCGAATTTGAATTGTTTCTTATTTTGTTCTAAGTTTGAATTTCAAGACTAAATTGATTCCCTCTTTTATTTTTAGCTTTAATGCTGATTCTTGTTTATTATTATGGCTTTATTTGGTGATTTGACTTAAGGTGTAAGACTTTAGTTATTGGAAAAGTTTTTGAACTCTCTCATTTAGCCATTATTGCTAAATCTCCAAGAAACAAGGAATCTTCCTTTTTGAGGAGATGGCGCCATTATAGAGGGAGTCATCTAGGGTTAGGAATTCTAGAGTCTTCTATCTTGCCTATAAATGGGCCCCCTTATATACTCTTTAAACCAAGTAATGAATGAAAATTTTTTCTTGAATTTGATAAAACTCTGTGTGCAAGCTGTGCTTGCTTGTGGAAATCCTAAGGTGAATACTGGTGCGATCGAGAGTCTGATC
Source organism: Prosopis cineraria (assembly GCF_029017545.1). Lineage (NCBI taxonomy): Eukaryota > Viridiplantae > Streptophyta > Magnoliopsida > Fabales > Fabaceae > Prosopis > Prosopis cineraria. The sequence continues at coordinate 45,052,782 of NW_026555332.1, forward strand.
AACTCTTGTGATCTCTCAAAGTTTTCCTTTTCCTTGATTATTGTCTTTTCTTTATCATTACCTTTATCTTTACATTTCTTTGTTTCATTTTCACTTCTTTTATTCATGTTCTGCGTTCCATCCTGAATTAGCACAATTTTGCTCCTGTGCCCATATCAACACCTCTTTTGGATATGAATGCACTTTCCACTTTTCGTATATTTTTTAGGAGTAACAATAAAAGCCACTAATAAACAATCATGATATACATGTATTTTCATGGATAAATAATCTCTAGAAGGTCAATTTGTATAGCTTAAATTAAGCATGTATAACACATACATAGTCAATTAATTTTGATAATGAATAAGTTTAGTAGAGCAACCACACATAATAAATTCTTAGGCATATCATATCAAGTACATAATTTTGTTGCAAATCAAAGCAATATTATAAATTGTGATATTAAAGCATTCATAATGGTGTTTCAGAACCATATTTCATTATCCTTTTGAAGAAAAATAATATTGATTTACATTCGATCACCCCATATTATAACATAGTTCTTTAACAATCAAGTGCTCATGTAAACTTTTTATGATATTCAGTAATGCTCAATCAATCAATTTTTTTATGCAAATTAATATGTATATATTAATGTGAACAAATGCAATGATAAAGAAAATTCTTCAAGAATATTTATAAACTTTTATTGTAACATCTTAATTTTTATAACAAATATCATATAATGACAACAATAACGACGACGACAATAACACCTTGTCAATTAGACATTAGGATCCCAATAAAACAACCAAGGCTTTTAAACTTACAACCATTTTTCATAAATTAAACAAAAAACAAGAAGAGACTTTAATAAAAAGGATAAGGCTCTGCTAAAAATCAAATAAAATAACTCTTTAAAATAGTTTCAAAGGACCCAAAGTACTATAATTTATTAGTTTAAAACCAAGAAAATAGTAACTTAAATGCACACTCTTAGGTCATGGCAATAAACAAAGCATAAACTAAACATGTATGATACCTAGAGGATAATTGAGTCATTGTTCAATCCCTCCACACCTTCCCTTGTGGCCTATCAAAAACTAAACTTAAAAATTGATAGAGGTAACATGTAAGACCAATCATTTTAGTAACATATGAGAATTTTAAATATACTAGCAAACTAGTTCAAAATCTTATTTCACAATATCTATTTGTACATAATATCTTTTGCAATACTAGTTTGCAAAATGTGTTTTGAAATAAGGGAACAAAACTTGTTTAATTCAAAAGTATAACAAAAAAGTCATATAAACAAGTGATGTCATCCTTGATCCCCCCTTTTACCTCGTATCCATTTTATCCTGCTAGCTGAAGTCTAGCTCAAAGATACACCTAACCAAATGTGCATTGCCTGTAAGACTAAACTTCCTTCCTTAAAAGAAGGTGCCCAATGTCCTATTGTCCTAAACAGCCAAACCAAGGGAAATGAGCCATAACAAGAAATACCAACTACGAGATCTTTAGTGTTGGCTTACTATGTGGCCAAAATGGTAACAAAAACCGCAGCGCATCCACTATAATCATATTCTCCCCTATACTCCTTACAATTGCATAACATTCGCAAGGTTCCAAAACACACAAGTATGCTTTAAAAGAGAAAAAACATATTTCTTATAACATTTCAAATATTCATAAGCATGCTTGAAAGGATTTGAATAATTATAAATAACTATTTCTACAATAGAATTCATTAAACGATATAAATTAGCATACTTGAAAAGAAACAAAATAATATATGAGTTCAAATTATGGCCAAGCTTGCTAGACAATTTTAAAGATGCATTTTCAATCAATGACAAATCAAACAAGCCCTTAATGGGCACAATATTCCCAAAACAACTTACATATATATAACAGGCTAAATTATGCATTATTTTCTTGAACTTTATATCATGTACACATAACCTCTTTAACCTTTGAAACTTTACAATAAACCCTCCTCAACTCTTATATTTATGTAGGCAACTCAATATGATTAATTTTATATATTAATCATCTATACATAACATAAATTTTAAGAGGTTATCTGTATATCAATCAAAGTTTAAGAGTTTAAGTGCATACAAAAGTAAAGTTTAAGGGAGTATACACTTAATAGCTAGGAGTTATTTGTATAAACTTGGAAGCTTAATGATGTTTATTATTAAGTTTTAAAGGTCAAAGTGGTTATTTGTATATGGTTCAAAGTTTATGAGAGTTGTGTGTAATTAGCCTATAAATTATTATAGCATAATAATTTTTTAATATAAAACAATAATCATTATTATCTCTTTTTCAAGCTAAAATTTATGCATTACGTAATGTTCACAGAACCACCAATACAAACGCTAGTCTAGAAAAATTAATAATAATAATATATTATTTAATATAATGAATAATCATTATTTAATAAGTCTTGATAATTTATTTTATTCAAAAATCTACTCTAACAGCTCCCAATGTTTCTCGTTTAATCTCTAAATTATTTTATCTTTTAATTTAAATTAATTTCTATACATTTTGTCAATTTTCCACCTCAATAAAATTAAAAGAGAACTCTTTATATTAAAATTTTTTGTAAAAGACTCAAATTCTATCTCTAAAGTTTGTTCTATTAATTCAGCTTATTTGTAAATAAATTTAGTGTCTAGAGAAATTTTCTAACTCATTAGTTCATAAATCATTATTTATATTAAGTCCCTCAAAACATTAAAAACTATTTTAGAGTGCTCAAAATCAATGACTTGGACAATACCCACATATATAAACTCTTGAGTTAAGATTTTTTGCTATTTTAACAGCCCAATAATCATTTAAAAACACCTATTAAATTTAAAATTTACCTAGATTTAAATTCCTTTTTCATATCAGATCTCAAAATATTAAAAAGAAAAATAAGATGAAGATCTAGATTATTTACTTAATTTTTATAAGCCTTGAAATCTGCCGAATAAAATTTTGGAACCCCACAACACTCACAATGAATAACCCTCTCACGCTAAATCTGTCTATGAACTACGCACCATGTACTCGCGCGCGTCCCCCCCCCCCCCCGGCAAACCAAGGATGGGCTTAAGCCCACGTCACTATTGGTTATTTTGTTTTTTCTTTAAACTTATTTATTATATGGTTAATATCTCATTTATTTATTTTCTTCTCTATCAAAAAAATTATTTATTATATATATTATTTAAAATTTGTTTGTTTATATATTAATTAATTTTCCTTTTTTTTACTTTGTAAAGAAATATGGAAGACTGCTAAATTTATACATTTTGCTCAAATAAAATTTTATACTATTTAGCAATACCTTAAATTGAAATACTATTTTAAACATTTATTTAATCCTACCTAAGATAATAAATAATATTTTTGAGCAAATTAAATCTACTAGCTAGTAACATGTTATATTTCATTCATTATGGAATAATCTCTCATCCCAATATTACTTGAATTTTAAAAATAAAAATCAGGATGTTACATTTATCATCTTTAATCTTTATAAGATTATTCAAGTAAATACCATTTTATAAAGAACTTGGAATTTATTAGGCGCATATCAGATTTCTATACTACTAGGTGAATAATATGTCAACAAATCATTTCATCCGCCACAAAATATTCCATTAGTCCACATTTTGAATCTTTGTAAGGTGTTCTTGTATCGAAAGCCAAGCTTTCCATGTGATATTTTATATATCTCTTTTGCATAAATGCTCAAGTGTAATATTGTATTTCAAGTACTTGAACTATAAATTCATAACTCTCATGTCTTGAACAAGTAAATGTAATTCTAGTTGATTGTGTCCTTTTCTCTAATCTGATAAGCCTTTTATTGACATTCTCTCAATATCCCTCATTTGATTGCAATTTTTCATCCTCATCGAAAGTGTTGTCAACAACTTTATTCTTTTTGATCACATCACTTCTCATGTTGATACAACTTATCAACATGTCTCCATTGTTATCAAGTACCTGATCCTCTTTTGAGGATTTAAAGTTAGTTGTTTTTGGTCTCTTGAGAAATGACAGCCTCCTTAATATATTCATCTTAATTATATATTCTTTTCTATAGCATTTTTTTAACCAATTTGCCTTTCATGTTTCAAGCATGATTCATTTTGTCCTTTATATTTTGGAGCATTGACAATTGGAAAATAAATTTTATTGCATCAATATTTACTTCTGGCAATTGTTTTCTAATGTTTCACGAATGCACAATTTAAGAACTTCTAGTACACACACACAATAACATTCACGTATTGTTATTTTTGGCTATTCATTATCTCACCCTCATTTTGGGATAACAAATCATATCGTATAAGTATTCTAGATCCATTTGTTTCTTATAGAAACACCCTTTTGTTTCATTTAGAAACAAACAAAAAGAAGAAGTATATTACCCAACATCTACTCTCAATTTTATTTGAGCAATTATTTCATAAATTGTGGTGAAGTACAATTAAAATTTTTGACTTTTGATTGAAAGCCAATTTCAAGGGGTATTCACAAAATTTTGTTGGCCTAATGCATATATGTTTTGCAACGTGCAAACTTGCATATTTTATGAAAAATTTTATTTTTCCAAATATTGATCTAATCATCTTATTGGAAGCATAGGCCATTTAGATAAATAAGCTTTTCTTCAGCTTTATTAAAGCCTACGATATGAAATCACTTACATTTTCAAGTGAGCTATCTATAGGCTGAAAAATGTGCACATAATATAATTTTTCATCGCAAATGTTGTGAATTGATTAATATATATACCCATGTGGTTCTTGTTATCTTATAGATGTATTAATTAATTTCATTATATCTTTCTATAGTTCACATGGTGTCTAAATGAGTTCATCATATCAACTTAATATCTTTCATATATTTGGGGTCCAATCTCAATTATAACTAGTGATTATCTCATAATTTTATTTAAGTAGCACATGAGAATTCTTTAAGTCTATAACAAGTTAGCTATTTATGAATAATCTTCTAGTTATTCAATGGATCTCGATACTTTGCATCAATACTAATATGAGATAATCTATTCAGTAATGCCAACTAATATTAGTATACTTCTGGTATACTATACCAAGTTAATAGTAAACTTTCAATTTGCTATAACAATTTATCTATCATTGTAGACTTTTGGCTATAATTATAATCTTAATATGACATTCAATAATAAATACAAAAAATATATTTAAAACTTAAGAAAATAGCATCATGAATAAATTTTCCTCTATGATTATGAAAATTCTTTGACGGCCTCTATCAATTTTGTCCTCCTAGTGCAACAACAACACCACTTATTTTCTAATGTGATTACCTAACCCTCGCCCTTAAATATTATTCAAAGAGAATATTTTTTTCACTGTATAGCTTTAATTCAATAATAAAAAGATACAAATTTTCAAAAGTTCTTATGGAACTAAATCATAAACAATCTTAAAATGCTTACTGTTCCTTTCTAACTTTTAGAGCCATTCATATAATGATAGTTGAATTTGAATATCAAAACATAACGATTATATTGTCCATTCTAAGTGAATTAAAATTTATCATATGTCATAAACATTATAAGAAACAATCAACAAGTCAACTATATGGACATATAATTAAAGAATTTAAAGAAAGCGAAAATATGTTTAATTGCTCACCTTCTTCTAGAGAATTCTTTGGAGAGAATGTCATTCATGTCTAATTTTTTCAAGATTAATCTCCAAGCACTCTTAAATGACCTGTAAATTTTTTCTTGAATAAACTTTCTTAATAAAATAATTAGAATTATCTATATATAAATATGTACTTTCATAAATTCATTATTACAATGGCTTTTCATTGCCATTCATTGACATTTTCTCAACATATTGTGGTTCTCACAACTAACATTGTCATTCCTTGAGTTCGATAAATTATAGACATTATGTCTGCATGGCTACATGCCTTTTTTTTGTTTTTTGCAATGTAAACTCTATTTACCATAATATTCAAGATTATAACAAAATAATCTTCTAAACTTGACAATGCCTTTTGAACTGTTAGCCTTCAAGGCTATGGTAGTTAAGACAATCAAATTAATAATTGAGATACCCATTAAAATTCTACAAAGTTTACATTCATTGTCAGGCCTATAAAGTTATTCTTTTACAGAAAAGTCATAATTAAAACTGAGATGACTTCTAGTCATATAATGATAAGATTAACTATCGCTTTTAGCAATATGATCATAAAAGACTTCTAATCATATAATCATGAAATCAAATATTGCTTTTGACCACATGATAATAAAATCAAATATGATTTCTAGCCATATAATAACAAAATTAAATATATATTCTGGCTATATAATTTATTATGACCATAAATTGATCACTTAAAAAATAATGAAAATTTAAAGTGATATGACTTTAGGCCATCTAATCACATAATTAAAATAACATGAATACTAATCATCGTATTGCAAAAGTATTGAAAAGAAGTAAATAAAAGAAATAAAACTATATATATATATATATATATAGGCGCACATATATGCGTGTGTGTATAAATGAGAAGCAGCAGTGAAATGGGAATGGTTGTGTACCCAAAAAAGAAAAGAAAAGGCAACGGCCTATTATATATATATGTATATATTTTTTTTTTTTGAGTTGTTCCAAAAAAGAAAAGGGACATGCATGTTTGCCACCACATTTTCATAATAACATTGTTTAGATCACAAAAAAATTATCTACTTTGTTTTTTTTTAAAGGTAAAAAACGAAGTGATAGTCTCGCAGTCTTGCTCCCCATTCTCATTTGATTCGTGTCCCCCCTCCAATCCCAACAAAAAAAAAAAAAACCTTTAATATGAGCATTGAAGTGTCTTTGATGCTCATATTTAATACCCAACAATATCTCTAATATGATTATCTTCAATAAAAGATACTTATGGATAGTAAAAAAATGAAATAACAACCAACAAGAATTGACTACTAGAATAGTAAAAAGGACTAGTCCCTCATAATGTACCTAATAAAGGAAAAGGGATTGGAAAGTAAATTTCGTACATATATTGTATTTATTTTGTGCATCTTTTATTTAGGAAAATATTAGTATATTTCATAACGGAATGAGAACGCACAAATTCTCATGGCACCACAAATCAAAATCCAAGGAAAAAGGCACCTGAGAGACGACCAGAAAGAGTGGCTATTGCTTAAAGAAGATAATGGCCATGAAACTCTTTTGGTGTTTTCAGAGCCCCCTTTCACTTTTCAGAAGAACCAAAGTCATAGAGAGAATCAACATTCAACAACTTGTTTAAAAAAAAAAAAACAGAGAGAGAAAGAGAGAGAGAGAGTCATCAACACCTCACCCAATTTCACTAAATCTTTGGAATTATATGTTAATATATCTCGACCAAAAAAAAAAAGTGTTAATGTATCCAAGGGAATAAAAAAACCGCTTGTTTTTTCCTCGGCAGTTTTCCTGTTTTCTTTAATGAGTCACCAGAATCATTCTCTTATGCTTGAAACATAATCTCGATCTAACAACAATTCATGTTTAAGTAAATGACGTACGGGGGATTGACTTCTGTCAGAACTCAGAACTCACACAGAACTGTGTTTTATATCCTGATCATGGGATTAATTAACTATGTCACGTGTCATATATATGTATATGCTTATATAGAAAGCACTTCAAATAATCATTGTAAAAATATGGCCTTAATTAATACCCATCATGTTGTTTATTCTTGAACTTCACAAGATTTTCATTGTTCTTTATTGTAATAACTTGATTTAGACAACTAATATTATCTAAATTCATATACAACATTGCAAGCGTCCCTATTTCTTATGCAAAACAACAAGAATTAGTTCCACTCCAACATATCTTGCAGACAACTTCAAGCATTATTATATCATTTCTTCTCTTGGCCTTTCATGAATTTTCTATGTCAGGAGTTGACAAAATTAAGAAATCAAGGTTAAGTAGTTTTTTATTTCAACAAATTAATTAAACTCAGGATCAGATGTGTATATATAGCATGCTCATAAAATTATTTAATTAAGAGCATATGCAACGTATACGTTACATTCAACTTAATTGTATCATCATTTCCAGCAGCCTCCAATCATTGGGCTCGTCAATATTATATATATATATATATATATATATATATATATATATATCCGTGCCTTGCGACGCTGTGGGGGAGCTTTTATCAAATGAAAGGAGGCTGAAGCAGACACAATACCAGTTTTCTAAGAAATAGTTTTGTTTGGATAAAATAATGACACGAAGAGAGATAAAGCGAAAAAGCACAAAAAGCAAATTTTGCAGCAAGAATCAAAGAATCTTTTTACCCAACCGCATGGACACATATTTCAATGTGGAATCCAGCGTTGGACAAGTGTACCGACAAATAACTAACACACAGTGAAATTAACGTAAAATAATTAGAAATTAAAACCCACCCTGACTATGACTCCAACATGGGAACTTTATTCCAAGAAATTACACGGCAAAAAATTAAAAAAAATAAAAACATGTTGGGGGGTCATTTTCTGGTGGAAATGCATGCATGGGCTTTATTAGAACACGGTGATGGTGAATGGTAGTAAAGTAAAAGATTTTCTCTAACAAAGATCTTATTAGGCGTCATGTTAATGTCCCTGATAACTTTGATGCAGAAATAGACTGAAGATTCCCGTTGAAATATAAGCCCCAAACAAAGCAATCACTCTGCTCCATCTTCTCACTCATCATCTTAGCTTTTGTTCGTACTATCTCATCACATGCTTTAAATCCATATAGCAATTTACTTGACAGTTTCTTCTTATCCTTTAATTAAGCCAAAAAAAAAAATCCCATTTCGTCATCTCTTGGAATCTTACTGTGTTAGTAAATCTACCGGCGGAAAACAAAATGATTCATGGTTGATTTGACGAGTAACTATGACGGTGCGACAATATTTTATGAACACGCACACACACGGCTTATTTCTAACATCACTTTGTATGACGTTAATTTGAATTTATTGGTTCACCTGTTGTTTTTTTTTATTTGTTTACAAAATTCCTTTGCATTCAAACCTGCTTACTAGCCTAATTTTCCGTTACACGTGCATATTTACTTGGTGTTTATTACTGAGAGACTGGGAAGTATGCGTGGCTTATAAATTGGTAATGGCTCTGATCTTAGGTATAAATTCCTGCTTCTTTCTTAAACCAAGAAAGTCCTGACCAACAAATATTTGTTCGCAGTGGTTAATTATAATTTTAAAAATTGTTAAATACAAACAATACTTTAGAGGAGCTCGTGATATCATCGATATGACCAACTCATCAGAGAATTATTTTGAGCAATGAATGAGGAGCTTAATATTTTTAAACTCGTGGTAAAGGAGTGTGTATGTGTATATACCCACACATGTGGGGTGAAAAAAAATTACATTTCTGATATCATAAACATTAATATTTTTTAATTCATATAATCCAGTTAAGGTTATTAGTGCCATTTCTTAATCACGAGTGGTTTTTGAAAGTTATATTTTATATATTGAATATATTGTTTCCCTGAAATATTGGGCATATTATTGGCAATCAGTTCATTATCTCACTTTCGAATAAGGGTATTTATAGGTTTGGTTCGATTTGATTTAAAAAAAAAACTAGATTGAATCAAATTAATTGATTCACTATAATCTAAAATCTATTTATTTTTTTCTCTAATTAATTTGGTTCAATTTTTGGATGGTTTGATTTAAGTTTAGATCAAGTTTGAACTTTTTAATAAGATATTCTTCTTAATCACTAATATATATTTATATTCACTGATAATTATCATATTTTGCAATAAAAAAACTCGAGTACAAAAGAATGTTTTTTAACAATTAATTTGCATATTTAACAATTAAAAATTAATGTATTATCTTTAAAATACTTTATTATAAAATTAAAAAATTATCTTTAGCTAATTATAACTTATTTTTACTTATTATTTACAAATAACTAAACTTGGAAAAGAGACAAAACTTAACAAATTTATAAAATTATATATAATAAATATAATAAGACTTGATTTAGTTTGATTCAAATTTTCAGAAGCAAAAACTTGAACCAAACTGAATCAATTAGTTTTATAAAAAAAAAATTAGAACCAAACTTCATTTATAATCGATTTATGTCAGTTTGATTTAGTTTGGTTTGCTATGATCATTTTGAATACCATTAGTTTCAAGTAATTTATCTTTGATATTATTTTTGTTATATATGCACATGAAAAATGTTTGAGCGAATTCGGAAGGTTACCTTTTTATCCGTTTTGCAATTTATTTTAGTAGAATTTTTTTATGATAAAATGTATTTTCAATTGATTTGATATAAGCATCTAGAATTGATTTAGATGATATATACCTGTTTATTAAAATTTTATTATTTTTATTTTAAAAAAAGAAAAGTATACAAATTATAAATAATCTTTTAATGATAATTAGGCATCAAAATATTTAAGAAAATAAATATAAAATTTAAGGCGTCTAATTCCAATTTGGTTGATTCAAATCTAAAGTTGAAACAACAGCGTACACTATGTTGTCCTATCCTGTTCCTCATTTCTGCCATCTAAGTGGGGCTTAGCCAGATAATTTTGCTTAATCATCGCGCTCAGCCAACAAAGAAAAAAGAAAAGGAAAGAAAAGAAAAGGAAACGACATGGTAGGCCATAAGATACAAAATAGAAAATAAGTGACACTAAAGGGATTAACATGAACAAATTAATTGTACATAAAGGATCATATATTTTCACTGCAACCTAACCGTATACCCCAAAAATAATTCTTAAAAAAAGAAAAATTAATTGACCATACACTAAGCACTTGAACTGTATACCACATGATCCCTATTACAAGTTGCAATAATCAAGCACGCGACTTGTTCCTCAAAGCCAGACACCACAAACACATGACAATATATATAATCAACAAATGGAACATTAATTACTTGATAAAATTAAACACTAAATATGTACACACAGACGCTTCATAACAAGACCATGCTGTTATTATCAACCTCGAAGGATCTGATTGCGTCGACGACGCCATTCTGAAAGCTGTTATTATTATCTTCGAGGCCCATGTCCCAGAAGAAGCCATACCCATCATCCCCACCTCTACTGGGGCTGATCCGATCCTGAGTAACAGTGCTGGTGGCGGCCGTGTTTGTTTCCCGAGAAAATTGAAGAAAGTTGACGAGAGAATTAGAATGATGATAATGGTTGGCTTGAGTAGTATTGTCATGGTGAATGAAGGTGGGGATCGAGGAAGACGAAGAGGAAATATGGTTGTAGCCGACGAGAGGGAAGGTATGGTTGGTTGGAGAAGATGAAGAGGCCGGAGTTAATGAATGAGATGAAATGGAATCTAACATGAGTTTGGCACTGATATCGTTGCTGTCGTCGTCTGATGATTTGCTTTTGTGAAATACTCTACACAAAACCCAGTCTTCCTGTAATCATCAACCAAAGTTTGGCCTAATTAATTACCTCAATTAATTCATTCTTAATCCGTAATGCACGCACACACGCACGCGGCTTTATCTTTACATACTTTTCTAATTTCAACGTACACTTTTGCCTTTTCTTATATTTCCCCAATATCTATCTTTGAATAGCTAGGATTTAATTTGGATAACCCTTTCAGGAATTGTCTTCTCTTTCTTTCTTTCCAAGTCTTGCCCATAATTAAGATACATGTCCTTCATCTATAAGGTGGCGAGATTTATAAAATCTCACTTCTTATATATGTATATATAATTGATTTTTGATGTTTGACACGCTTTCAAACCCTAAGAAGGAACTAGTTATGTCAGCCTACTTAAAGAATCAAATAATTGCCTTAATCTCATAGGCGGCTTTTACTATCGGATTTTGAAAAATGCTTACATAATGTATACACATGCCTTTCTGATCTAGCAGTTAAGATTAAACAAGAATATATAGAATTTTGTTAAAAAGGTCGTGCATGGGTAAAAATTACTCATATATATGTACTAGTGGCATAGTTAATGTGTGAGAAAAGGATGATAATGATGACGATGGTGAAGTTTAGTTTGAGGGGGAAAAACACAGAGAGAGAGAGGAAGGAGAGAAATATGAAAACGGACCTTTGGAGGCATGTGTGGGGTCTCCAAGCGGAACTCATGCATGATCCAACCCGTTTTGATACCATTGGGAGCTCTGTTCCTGTAGAACACCAGCGTCTTCCTCATCCCTACGACCTCTCGTGTGATTGGATCCACCACCGTTCGATCCTTTCCCGTCGCTTTCCAATATCCAGATGTCGTCGCCCTATTGGTCCGGAATCCCGTCGCGTATTTGCGGTCGCGGAAGCTGAAGAAGTACCACTCATTCGCGTTGAGCTTAGCCACCTCTACATATACACAGCAGTGATGATATGTATCATAGTCACATTAATTTGGTACAAAACAGACCACACACACATGCACGCACCAAGGCATAATAATCTTGTCATAGCTCATAAATATGGATATATCATATACATTAATTATTTTGTCTCTTTAAGTATTATTAGGTATTGCGCGAATCATCATCATGTCAGCTTCTTCATCAATATACATGTATATATTCAAGTTTTCCCGCTAGATAACCAGACAAAGTTCTGGCACTTGGAATTTTTTGGAGGGCTTTTCTATTTATGTAAATTACGTATCCTGCTTTTCCTTGTCTCCTTTTTACCTTTGTTCACGGCCTTTCACGATCGATCACCATATTTACGCAATTAGGAAGATCAAGAATCTCTTTTCATGTACAAAAAAAGCTATTCTTTGTTGAGAGTGACAGTGAATATATCACTTGTAATTATATCAACAAAGATTAGAAGTTTATCAGTCACAAATCAACCCGACGAAAGTTACTTGACGCTGTGTTGATCTAATAATATTAATTCGAATAATGTGCGTGTACATAAATTGTGGAAAATAATGAGGTGGAAATGAAAACTACTAGTGAAGAATCATGAGGTACCAGATGCCCACGTATCTGAGAGTGATTTTAACAACTTTTGTAACATCAGTCTTGGTTGCTTGGCCAGAGTGCCTTGCTTTAATTTGTCAACTTAGTTATTATGAGTAAGTGTAAAAAACTCATACCCATAATTAATTATATGCATGAATCAACCAACTTAGCTTCTATCTCAAGATAAATTATATAGCCTCCACATACCTATCTCTATCTGGCTGCCTAATCATTAATTATAACATAGGAATGTTGGCTTCTGTTTATCCCTTCGCCATGGCCTTACCTCATGAATACTACAACTTTTAACACACACAAGCAAGCAACAGTCCAATGTATATATAATTTATTATGTGTTTACTGTGTGGTGCATGTGCAAGTCTCTGTGTATAGGCATGGAGTTAAACTAAGTTTGGTGGCAACGGTTTGGGTAAGTGTGGGATCTAATTCTGACTTTCACATGAGAGAACCCTTGTATGACTGTATAGGCCATGCAAATTGAATATTATACTTTCGTATAATATATTGATATACCAATAATACAGCTGTGAGAGAGAGAGAGAGAGAGAGAGAGAGAGAGAGAGAGTATGTACAAAAGTGGGGATAATCTGATCCTCAATTTAAAAAAAAAAAAAAAAACAGCGCACTATCGTGGAATTAAAGTAATTATTTGTAGTTTAGTATTTGTATTTTATTTCCGAGGAAATCGATTGAAAACTGCTATGCGTGAGAGAAAGCCTTTTCAGATGAAGAAAAAAGGGTACGAAAACAACTGATCAGAAACAAAAGAGAAAGAAATTTGCAGAGACTCCATGAAAGAGCTCAGATATTAATTAAGACAGTCGTTTCTTCCAATATTCTTCTGGCACGTGGGAGGCACATATGAGGAAGAAGAAGTGGATATGCATAGTAAAATATTGGAAGAGAATAATTAACCAAGAAATTGCGATTTCTATAATCATTGAAGAATTGACTAATGAGGCTATACCACCATACATGTAAACCCCTGCTTCAATTCTATCTCTCACTCTCTCTCCCCCCACCGAGCAGACGGTGTATTCCATAGATAACTATAGCTAGCAGCAAGGCATGTCTGTCTGCCTCGTGTTCAAATATTATCATTAATTGCTTCGCATGTCTGTTCGTAGACTACGGTCATCTCCTAAATTCTGATTTCAATTAAAAACTAAAAATCGGCCGAACAAGACAACCACCTCGTTTACGCGCAGACAATAGCTATATATATATATATATATATATATCCAGGATTATATTCTACCCATCCCTTTTGAGTAGTAATCCCATCCTCTCTTAATCATCTCGTAAACCCAAGATAAAAGGACTTAAGGATAATCTTAGTATTGTTAAAAACTTCGAAGAGATCATGACAAACAATTAACAGACGACATATCAGAAACAGATAATTAAAAGGAGAATCAGGAAATATATATATATATATACCCGGAAGCTGCCACGGCTCGCATGTATGCAAGTCGATTTCGACCAAAGTTCCCTTAAGAGCCTCCTCGTTTGAGATCTTTTTGTAGAGATAATGACACACCAGTTCTTCATCACTGGGATAAAACCGAAACCCAGGAGGTAGTGAAGCACCAATGTCTCTGAGACCCATGATTTTGCTGTCTGAATATGAGAGGGGGAGAAACACAAAGCAGGGACGTTTTGGAAATGTTTTAGTGAGGCTTTTGTATGGTAGATCTGGACATAGAAATGTGAATATAATCTAACATGAGATGGGTATTTGAAATGTTAAGGTATGGATAGAGCAGAAAGGTTGGTACCGTGTGTATATATAGTCTGGAAAATGAGAGACCTTGCCATTTGAATTTCTTACTATAATATTCCGATCCATTAGGGACATGATTGTGTAACTGGTTAGTTATATTTTCAAGTTTTCAAGAAAAACCAAAGTTACAAGAAATCCCTCGAACTGATAAAGTCCGCAACTATTATTGATTTGTACAGCACAAATTGACACATCAAAGGACCAGCAAAATTATCATTATGAGAGACCCTCCAAACTTCTCCTTTTTATTTTGTATTCTATACATAAAGGCTATTAATTCCACCACTCCGCCCTGATATACGGTAATTAATCATAACCAGGAAGAATCTGATTAATCTACTGTGTGAGACGTACGTCAACAGAATCTACGTAGTGAAACAGTGAGCGCGCGCGCGCACACACACACATAACCGAATATTCTTCGTTCTTTCCATTGAAGGTGAATATTATAATTAGTGATCATTTTCGTTTACTTTTTAATTAATGACGTTCGTTAACTTTTTTGCTGAATTAATTTTGTTTGGAAGATTGGGGTTGTGGTCCAAAATGTCAAGCGATGGGAGACTTCCTGCCACCAAATTCCAAGTGACACTTTTCCGGTTTGGGTTTGGTTTTCAGGATCTTATTTGTGTATACAAGATTTCAGGCTTTATTACTTTTGGACGATTTAATTAACTTTTTTATTTGTGGTTCGTTGGATCGGGTAATTGTTACAAATCAATAATTTTATTTTACTTTTCAATACACACGCCTCTAATTTATGTTAGAACAGTGCAAATTAATTTTGTAAGCACTGATGGATAGCAGAATTTCCAATTAAATTAAGTGTCCAATCAATTCATCTAATTTGGTCCTCAAGTAATAAGTAGGAACTTTACCTATATTTATTGCCATATTTTGCTCAATTATCTGGTTATTATTATAGAAATTAAGAGAAAAATAATTATAAAATTTCCCACTTAGTAAATTTAAGGTGATTTCAGGAAAAGGAAGAAAAAAAGAGACTTAAAATAGCAAGATCAGGGTCAAAGATCAAATAATCAGGCCCAAAAAATTCACCTTCTCTCATGGACAATGAGAATATTGGTACATCTCCATGCATGGATGTAAAGAAGGCGAAGAAGTTCGCATGGAGAAGTGAAGAAGAAAAGATGATCTCCATGCACGGACGTAATTGAGCACGAAGGAATTACGACCAAGTGCGGAGAAATGCTATGGAAGGAATTACTGCGTGTGGACATCCTGAGGCACAATGTTCACCTGCTCGCAAAGGAGGACGCGGATATACACCTTTTGATGCTCACCCACTCGTGGACATGGATGAATGTGGCATGATCGCTCGCGGACGTGGGGAAAAAAACACGTGGCAGCCTCAGTTTAAAACTCAGATAGAATCCAAAATCAAATATTTTCAACCAAATACAATAGACGTATTTTATCTGATTTAGGAGCCATGAAGTCGCAAAAAAATTATGTGATTTAGGGGCCAATCACATATACTGAGGTCAGAGATGTATCACCGAGGCTGGAGAGCGTTATGCATGCCTGATCTGGAAGTTGAATTTCTTCCTTTGATTTCTTTCATCTCTATGTATTTTTATGGGATTGTTTTTCATTATGTTTATTTCTTTCTAAATCCCTACTCAGGGTAGAAAATAGCTTGGCTATGATACATTTTTCTTTATTTTGAATTTTATTTCTATTCAACTCCTGCATTTATTAACTATTATTTTTAAATTCCTTTTATTTCTATCTCCTTTGTTCTTAATTCTTATCATATGTTTGGCTATTGCATGGTTTTTCTATCCTATGGAATTGTTTGAAGAATTGAGAGATGAAGAACGGGCATAGACTTAGGGAGGTAGACTTGAATAACTACGTATTAGAGAAAATTTAGAAATTCAAGGCACTTTTAATCATAGCTTCACAGTTTATTTGAAGTTTTAATCGGATTAACAAGAGCTAATTTAGTCTTAGATAGATACAAGCTAATATACTAAGAGGTAATTGTGGTACTTTAATAATGATTGTCCCATAGTTGAACAAATATAATTGGATAAATAAGATAGAACATCTTGATAGGTGAATCCTGAACCCCTCGCATTTGTTGATCGGTATATTTTCTCTCGTTTAATTGTTTTAAGTATTTGCATTGATTGTTCACTTTTATTTTCTTCTAGCTAAAATTATTGAATTGTCTTCTCTAAATAATAAAGATCACTATTCTCCTCTGAGTAAAACCTGAATTCTCTGGTTATTAAACTACAATAAAATCCATGCACTTGTGGAGGCGATCATCGAGATCTTAATGCATACAAGACTTTTTTAATTTTTTGATTATTTTTTATTTTTATTTTGTGGTTCATTGAATATGGGGTAATTAATAGTCTCAAACTTATCAGTAATGGAGTTTTATTTAATTTATCAGACACTCAATTTATGTGCTAGATCAGTGCAAACATGAGAAGTACTGGATAGCAGAATTCTTATTAATTAAGTCGCAAGTGTCAAAATCAACTCATAATTTTTTTATTAATCATGCTCACCAACTGTATATACCATATAAAATTCTTTACTCTCCATCCTATATCCGACACTGTATACTTATCTATGATGCTTTTTTAAAAATAAAAAATCATGCTGAAAAAGCACAGGCTTTTTCTATTGATATAAATTATCAAACTCAACAAAATCTCCATAGTATATGCCTCAAAAAATCATGTTGGAAAAAAAAGCTTGAGAACTTGTTTATTCAGAAAGATCATAATGTATGCGTGATCTATTATAAAAATGAAAATAGATTTAAATTCAATGGTTGTACTTAGAGTGTTTATATTATCTAAATCATTAAAATTTATGTCAACAATTTAGATAACTCACTCATTCATTAATTTTAAGTAGAATATAAATTTAGAATTATTAATTTAAATTTTAATAGGTTAAATGATACAAATGTTTATTATCTATATTAAATATAGTTATTGAATATAAATTCAAATCACTATTAGGAACTTGGTTTTGAAAAAGAACCAAATAAATTAATATTAAAATTAACGAAGGTCCAGAGATATTGAAATGGCTGGACAAGCACGTGAAAGCTAGCATTTTTGATGAGTGGATATATTGATTCCAGAACATGGACGAGACAGATCTGAGAAAAACAGAAGCAAATAATACAATCTGATAGCTGGAAATAGAATCTCTGATAGAAAATTAAAAAAAAATAAAGGAAAGTCCCATCTGTTCCATTTTGATCACACACAGTAATAATTTCCAGTTTGGAGCAACGCGATCGTGGGACACCCACACACATTGTCTTTCATAAAGGGTCCCCCATACGAAGACAGACGACCTTAAGGCCCATTAAACCGTGTTGTACCTTATCTGAAATTTAATTATTCTATTATTGTGCTTGCATGGATATGTTGAACGCTTTATTTAATTTGTTTTTATGGGGGATCAGGAATGCCAAGAGAGAGCAATAATATTAATAATGTGTAGATAGACAAAAAGAGAATTTGTCACAGCATGGATTATCTAAAGAAATGATAATAAATTACAAGAGCACATATGACAAATTTAATTATCACTGGATCCTGGTCCCTCTGGCTCCTATCCACTTGATCCATCCATCACACATGCTTTTACTTGTGATTAAATTATATTATATACTGTACTGTATTACAAGTTCCAAAATAGCCTGGAGCAGATTATTGCTTCTCTTAATTATTTTATTTGCTCCATCAACATTATTGTGCGCTGTACTTATACTCTATAAAGCTTCACACTGGGGACACCAAAAAGAGGAGTGAAGCTATATTAGAAATATGCACGAGGACTGAGCATTAATTAGCTCAATTACAATTAGACCCTGATGATTCGGTAGTTTTGTGAGTTTGCTCGGACCATCCCCAATTAATTCTGGTGTACATTGTTAGTTAAAAGATTCCTCAAAATATAATATTCATATAGTTATTTTAAAATTAATTAATTATATCTTGCTATTGAACAGAAATAACCTTTATATAGTTTTTTATGGAATAATTATATTTGATTTTCGATCAGTAATAAGTAGAGGATACATTGCTCGTTGGTTGCATTGTATAAAGAAATTAGCAATTCATATAGTTATTTTAAAATTAATTAATTATATCTTGCTATTGAACAGAAATAACTTTTACGTAGTTTTTTGTGGAATAATTATATTTGATTTTCGATCAGTAATAAGTAGAGGATACATTGCTCGTCGGTTGCATTGTGTAGAGAAATTAGCATTATTTTTTTCAGTGAGGGGCTGTTTTTTTTTATTGAAAGCAATCTGCAATCTCATTCAAAGCAAACTGCAATCTCATTCAAAGCAAAGTCGATTACTTAATGTGAGTGTTTTTTAAATAAAAATTCAAACCTTAATTTACTACTACTACAACAAATTTTATCTATGACAGCAACTAATAACCATTGTAATAGGGTACAAAACTATTGCATATACGTATAAGCAACAGTTTTTGGGTGTTGAACTTGCAGCTGTCATCTATAGTCTAAAGCTATAGTTTTTCATATTGAGGTGCTGAAATAAGCAATATTTTTTGCCCATTGCCTATTATATAAGCATAGATAAACGGGTAAGAATAAGTTAAGCTCCTATTAAGAGTTTACATCGTGACCTACTTCAGGCTCAATCTAGTCTATTTATTGAATAGGCTCAAGCTAAGTTTAAATCTTTAATTTAAATTTATTTAGTTAAATAGGTTAGACTTATTTTTTAAAGCCTAACTTATGAGTCTAACAGGCCAGCTTATTTACACACACACACACACAAACATAAATATATCACAGATAAATTAATTTCACTATTTAATTTTAAATTTTTTTTTTCTAATTATGTTTTCAATCTGATTGTATTTATATATTGATTTTAATATTATTACTTTATTATTGTAATGTAATGTACTTGCTAAATCATTTTAATTATTATATATTATAATTGATAAATTAAGTTATATAATATATACTAATAGTCTTAAAATATATTTGAGATGTTAAAAATTAAAATGCCATAAGAAATGCTTATGTAAGATGCTTACTTTTAGGTAGGTTTTCGGTCAGATTTTAGGTAGGCTCAAGCCTTAATAATAAGAAAAGCCTTATACAAACTTTTAGGCCAAGCTCAAGCCTCTGGCTTACCATACAGGTTTAGACATATTTGGCCAAAGTCAACCTAACCTATTTTCACCCTTAGGCAACACTTAAAAATATTAGATAGCCAAAATTTAATTTTTTTTTTATTCTTCATTTAGGATTTAAATCCTGATCAGCTTGACATGATGAGATAACTTTAACCACTTTTCTAACATGAGTTTTAGTTATTATAATGCAAAACATTATCTATAGCTAATTGTTATATTTAATTTTAAACTTTTATAATTAATAAATGAGAAATTAAGAGAATAAAAGAAACAAACAAATAAAAGAACATAGATAAGTTATCAAAAAAATAAAAATAATTTTTTATTAGTAGAAAAACAATAGGCAACCATTTTTAAATGTTGTAAAAAAAATATTTATAGGGAACATTCATTTTTTTTTGTCCATTGGAATAGAAAATAATTTTAAAATGTTGTGATAAAAGTGCCATTATAGGCAACAATCTTTTATATTGTAAATTTAAAAATTTTATTGCAATACTTGGAAATTATTGCTTATGCTATTTTAGGAAATAATTTTCAAATGTTGCTAAATTTTTGTTGCTTAAAATAGGTATCAATAGTAACACACAAAAATTGTTACTTATATATACATTAGACAACATTTGTAAAATTATTGCAATAAAAAATGTTGCCTAAAACAAAACAAAAAAATATTGTGATACTGTATATTATAAATGACTAGTCTCGTTCACTAAATACAACTCCATTAAAGGAAGTTAAAGTGACACACATATGTGATTGCTGATGAGTATAGATGGATATTCACTATATGTGCGTGGCAATATATATATATATATATATATGTATGTATATATGTATAATTTGAACATAGTTTACTATTTTATAAATAATTAGTCTCTTCTATCAAATTCAATCATATTAAAGGAAGCTAAAACAAAACTCACACATAAAACAGAGCAGATATAGATGTTCACTATATAAATGCGCGTGAATAATGTTGTGGCAAGGCCAAGGAGTGGAGGAAAACTTAGTATCCACATTAATTAATATGAATAAAAACAAGGGGCGTGTATATATATATATATATATATATATCTAATACATGTACCAGGATGACTGGATTACTTGTAAAATGGGCCACTCGGGCTTGGCTTACATTCAGCTGATGCGTCTTTTTCACCCACTAGTAAGAATTTTAATTAATGCGAATCCATCAGTGGGGTCGCTTTACCAAGTTACGTGGCGAGAACCATGGACGAGAGCGAGACAGTTATGTGCGTAATTAAGTGATCTCCATGATCCTGTCGGAAAAACTGTGTGTATACATAATATGCAATTAATTAACCTACGACCCATGGATCAATCAAGTTAATTAATTTAGTGAAAGACTGAGGAATTAAGCCACGAAATGTTAAGATCAAATTAAGGTAGTAATATAATTTGTTATTTCGCAGCGGAAGAACGTAGGTGGATTAAATGAATGATGACGGAATGAACAGTGAGGTGTGAAGAGCACTGACAGTGACTGAGACATTAGAGAAATCGTGAAGAAAGATTTGATTAAAAAGCCTAAATCAAAGGAGATGGGCACGCGTTTTTGAGGACACTTGGGATGCTACATGATTAAAGCACGCGTCATGTTATATTTGGGAGGCTTTGACGTGGAACGTTAATTATTCTGAAATTAATTAAATATATACGTGACAATTAATAATAATGAGTGTACATCCCAACCAAATGCAGAAGCATAAAACACTAATGATTGTGAAGCTTAGGGCTCTTTATTAATGTAATTAAGAATAGCACTACTTTTGTTATAGGCGTGTAGGAGGATATTGAGGATGTGTTGGACAAGGAGTGACGCTTTCATATTCCTCCTCTTCACCCTTCTCTCATATGACCAATAATTTCTGTAGTATGAAAAATTTAGGTTAACTCGTCCGATTAAACAGGTAAACTATTAAATTAATATATTAATTGATTTAATAAAATGATTTATTTATGATTGATTTAATTATGATTCAATTATAATTTTAGCAATAATTATTGAACTAGTATTTTAATTGATTGAGTTTTCAGTACTTTGATAATTTCTTTAATTTCAACTTTAATTCATGTTTTTTCCTCTTTTTTTTCATCTTTAATTCAATATGTTTCATCGCAGTACAAGTGCGTATTCTTGTGCATGAAGTTTTAATGTTTTCCATAATTTTATGATTTTCTCGTTATATTCTACTTTGTTGTTTTTATACATATTTATGAACGGATTAATTATGGATTTTTTTGTTTAAAATAAAAAATAAAATAAATTTTTAGAGATTTTATAAAAATAAATTTATTTTATAAAAATTTTATAAAAAACAGATATTATTTTATATTAGGTTACAATAATAAAAATAATTACCAATTTATTATTTTTAAATTTTATGATATCTTCCTTAGTTTTTATTTATAAAAATGATTTTATATTATATTATTTTAAAATTTTATAATATTTTTACATATCCCACCTTTAAACACTTCCCATCATCTATCACATTAAATTATTTTTAAAAAATACTTAAAATAGCTTCTTAAAATAATTAAAAATATAATTTTTCAGATTTTAATTATTTTCAAAAGTCTAAATAAGCACAATATAAACTCAAAAAATAAAATTTTTAAAAAATTAAGTAATTTTTTTTAAATAAAATAAAATAAATGGGGCCTATATTGCTATGCAAAAAACATTTGTCCCTTATTCTGTGCCAGCCACTTGCCTTACTGAAATGAGTATCATTGTAATCGATTTATACTAACTAATATAAAGTTAACATTTGTTAATATTTTTAATTTTATAAAAAATATTATAATATTTTAATCATTCTTTGTTAAAGTCTTTGATTTCTATCTCAAAGTCAATTTTTCTTCTTCTAAAAGAGAGATAATGATATAATTACGAAGAACGTCTTCAATAATGATTAAGAAATGTTTTCCTAATTTGTTCTTCATAATTCTATGATTCTTAATTCAAACCCTTTACCAGAATTCTGGTAAAGGGTTTGATTAATCAAGAATTAATCATACAATCATTTTAGAAATAACGCTCTAAATAAGATAGAATCAATGCTAGCTAATTTTAATTTTTTTCAATTCAAAAAAAAAATGAGAGTTTCAAAGTGGGGCCTTAAAGCAATAATCAACGTACATAGTTCAGTGTCAAGGTTTGTGTGAGTCAGTCTGAACACTGGCCAATGAGATCAGGCCAAGTCAGCGTGAGGTTGGGGGCGTGTACAGGTGGCATTCTCCGAGTTTCGTTGGCCCACGTCTTCTTTTTCGTGTAGGGGTATCATTGTCAACATCCCTCTGGGGACCACATTGTAATTATTATTATCGTTGTTATCATTATTTTATAGGCTGTTATTTTCCTGCCCTCTCGTTTCTTTTTAGTTTTGCACTTAAACAACTAATTTCAATTATTATCCTAAGATTTCCGTGACAAGCAAATCTCGTAACTGTTTCATGCTTTCTAATTCATTACTCTTCAGTGCATTATTTAGCTAGAAATTATAGCATAAACAAGTTGAATCAGAAATAACTATAAAATTAAGACTATCATTGTATATAAAAACACTATTTTTAACAAGGAATTTTCTTTTTCATTCGACGTTGAATCCTACGTGACCGAGACCATTACCATATGCAGATAGTCAAGAAATTAATATTTTTAGTTTATTTTTTTACGGTCACAAACATTCTCAGAGACAATATATATTGATGATCCGATCAAGTGATCATAATAAGAATAGAAATAATTAAAGAGAGGGACAAAAGACAGAGATCAACGGATATGTTGAAACAGCTGCTTCCAGAGTAGAAGCATATATTAATATACAGGATAAAATAATTATTAGAAGATATAGAAAATTGGAACCCAAATAAAGAGATAAAATTCGGATTCCAAATATATATATATATATATATATATTATATTTATAACGTAAGGTTTCCACCACAGCTTTAACCAGAAAAGAAAAAAGGGAAAAATGGCCGACGACGTCTTTGTGCTTTAACGAAAGAGATAAGTGTGTGTCCTTCACTTTATAAACTCTCTGAAAGTGCTGCAGTTTTCTGATTAGATCCTGAATTAATAATTAATGACTATCCATTACTGTTTCCTTCACTTTATCGTAAAAAGAAGTAACTCACTTTTAGAAGAAATCAAAAGCAGAACAGTTCTCGTCCTTGCAATTCAAGAAAGAATTAGCTTTCTTTCTTTCTGATCTCACAGATATATCAGATTTCTCGGGTGATTATATATACACATCCTTCAATTAATCCATGGGTTTATCCATCTGATCTGTTTCTAAAGCCAATATTTATTTAATCAAATAAGAAAGAATGGATCTTTTTTGACAGATTTCTGATTCTCGATCTTACATATATTCTCATCAAATGAGTGTTATTCATGAGGAATAAAAAGTGAAACGTAATTATTATCCACTGAAAAGCAAGGCAGATCTTTTGAAATAAGATAGAGCAGCATATATATGAAAAAGTAACGGCCTGTGGCTATAGCTAGATTCCCTATCTATGTATAAACTGATCAGCAGTGTCATTTGTCAATAAAGATGATAGATTCATCAGTAACAATGTAGGGAAATCCACCATCACAAGAAACATCACACCTTGCCCCATGAAAAACCTGATTTAGATAATTAATATGTGTATCAGACTATACATACATGTATCTGGAGTGGATAAATTAAATGAATGATTAGTCAGTCAGAGAGACCCACAATCCAGACTTTAAGTCATTTTCAGATTTTTAAATATTTATATATTTCAATTTCAAAATAAAAATACAGATAGCGAAAAAGAGGACACAGATGAAGATTCTTGTGATAACTTGAGAACCCAGGAAACTGATTTCCACAAGCACAAGCATCATCAGTCATGTAAGACACCTCAAATATACATGATTGGCTCCCATGCATCGGCACGAATCCATCACACGTACGAGCTAGCAATATCAATTTTTCAAACTAAACTAGACACATGTATCATAATCAATACCGTTTAATAATTATTGTACTCAACCCACACGCTGATTAATATTCTGGAAACCGTGGTTAGCTAAGCAAGCTAGCTAGGGCTGATAATATGTAAGACTATCTATGAAAGAGTTGAATAATAATTGGGGGGGCAGGAGCCAGCTAGTTTGACAAAATGCTCCATGGGCGTGGGGCTTTTAATGTAACTGTGTATGAAACAAAAGAAAACAAAGAGAAAAGATGAATGATTGTAATGTGGACGTCGCATGTGTGTTTAAGAGGCAAATATGAGTGAATCAGTAGGTGAAGGCAAGGCCATTAGGCGACGACCTTCACTTTCTGATGATAACAGAGAAAGCGCAAGCACGCCACCTTACTGATTTTATATTTGCGGCGCAAATACGACTCGAAACCAATTTAATTCCTTCCCAGAGAAACAGATCGAGAAAGAGGCTTTGGGGTAAAGAAACAGCGGGTGCATGCAATGCAATGCATAAGCATGCATGATTATCACATGAGTTTTTTTTTTTTTTTTGGGGAATTATGAGAGGAAATTAGGAAATTAATAATGAAGAGAGAGGTGGGCCCACATGGATCCAATCAGTGACGACAAGAGCTGTTGACGTGGAAGTTGCATTATTGGGTTGGTGAGAGAGGGAGAACAAAACCCCATTCCTGGAAGATCTACAACAGTTTTGTTTGCATGTAGCCCATTCTCCATCATCTTCATATGCCGCCACCCTTTCTTGAAAGCTCAATCTCAACCATATATCTTCTTTCTCCTTTCCTCTAATTGCACATCTAATTTCATCACATTCCCAGTTCAATTCTGATCCAAAATTTGAAGTTTCATTCATATTCTTCTTCTTATTATTATTGATATAAAGTTGTACGTGCCAACTTAATTTATGGAGGGAATGTTAACAGCAAAGCTATATATCTCCTATATATTAAAATCTTGTAGGCTCAATATGAAATAATTAATCGTTTCTATTATATATGAAGACCACTTTGAAATCTATAATTGTATTGTTTGAAGCTCATTTAAATTGGATCCTGCTGGTTTTAGTAGGGATTTGTGCATGTTCATGCCAGATCAATTAAAATTATTCTGCATTATGTACACCATTTGAAATTAAACCCACACAACATTTATATTGGTTTGGCCTTGGTTCGGTAGGAATTGATTTGTGTGTGTGTGTGTGTGTGCTCACTCCCATTAGACAATTGGTTTGAGCTATTGTGTAGCTTTAATGTGAGATAGAATGTATGTGTTATCAATGATAGACATACACTTGAATGAGAGATTCACTGGTAAATTTAAAAAAATGCATGATCGGGGGGCATTTAACTAGCTATTTAATTTGGAAGGGCAAAAACTTATTTCAAGATTTTTTACATCCAACGCAGCAACAGTATATCTGTAACTATTTAACTTGTGTTATGAGCGCCACACACACAAGTGAAGTGAGATTAATTATAAATGTCCTTCCAGATTAGTCAATGAAAAAACTGTTAACATGTACGTTAACCATGAACAAAAGTTAACTTTATATGAAAATTCCCACATTAAACAATGTTAGACTTTTTTGTTGGGTGCAACAAATAATATTATACTTAATATCTGATATATAGATTAAAAAACACTGATAAACTCAAAACATTAAACACTTTAACCTTGGCTTAGTTTGGTTCCTCCTAATATCTTAGGGGTTAATTATTACTCGGTTAAATCTCCAGTTCTGAGCTGGGTGCTTCAAGTCAAATTTCATCCAAATGGGAGATGCCTATTGGATCAAGTAATCATTCTTTCCAATATTAGAAGAATAGTATAGAAGACTACTAGTAGTTTACAGTTTCACTCTGTAACCTTCTTAATTGATTAAGATCTACACGGTTTGCAGCATCCTCGCGCGTAGTTTGAGATTTAATTTTTTTACTCTTTATTTGTTAATTTCCAATTGACTAATAATTTATTGCAGCCAAATTCAAGCCAACATAAGGATCATATATTCATATCCTATTTTTTGAAAAATCGGGACGAGCATTTCTATCGATCTCCCTTTGACTATAACGGTTTCATAGAAAAGCAAGAGGTTGTTGCTATCACAGTGATTCCCTATAAACCATGATCATATATAGCTAGAGAGAGTGAATAATGAAACTAAAAGCGACTTTTTTTATTTTTTTGGTTATACTCTCCAAAAAACTCAACTTTGTCTATATTATTTAATTTTTATTTTAAAATTAAACTTGTGATTTTTATTTGAATCTGTGAATTGAAAAATTAACCTTGCGAACCGGCCATAAAACAGCATGGGCCAAGCAATGCAAGGGAGGCAAATGTCGTAGTCGTGTTTGGCTGTCGACATGTAAATGGACAAAGCAAGAGAATTGTCAATGGTAATAATCAAACATCGGAGTCTATATATTCAATCAGAGCTTCTCATATTATTGGACTTCAATTAAATCCATTATTGCATACATATATAATCAATTAAAACGGTCTGAAACATCAATGGTGGAGATAATTAATTAATTCTCAGAACTTGATTGAGCAGTTTGTAATTAAGTTAGCTACATGATAAGTTAACATTAACTTTATACTCCTAGACTTCAAAAAGACAAGGAGGTCTCGACAGATGAGAATTCTCAATCTAAACTGTGTTTTTATTGGATGGGGGTCAAAAAAACAGAATGAAGAAAGTAACTGACTGTAATTCCATTGTCGTTTAGCTCATCCTTCAAGTTATGAAAGAAACGTCAAAATCATATGTGTCCGTCAGCTTAATTAATTGTAAAAGCTGATGCCGACAAAATTCCAGTTCCCGGATATTCGAATAATTAAAGTTGTTCTAGTTTTCCTTTTGGTTCGTTAATCAAAACCATTTTAACCTCTTTTTAAATATGTACACAAGAGTATCACAAGCACGTACATATATAGACCAGAAAGTAAATCACCTTGTTAATAGTAATTGCTGGTTGGTCGCCATGGAGGGATCAAAATCGATTGTTTTTTTCATTAAATAAACATGCCTCTCTTCAGTCAAATTTGAACTATCCAATAAAATCCAACGACGGCTACAAAAAAAAAAAACCTGAAATTTACATTTCAAAATGAAACAAATTTTTATTTCTGCTGGTTCGCTTCCAAGTTCCAATCAATTACTCAGTAATTTATCTCTTTGCTGTCGTGATGACAAAGGGCTTTTTTTTTTTTGGGGAAATAAAATGATCGTGCTTATAAAGATATAATGGAATGTAGTAGTCTTAAACTCTTGATCAATAATTATTATTCAACGATCCAGATTTGGCTGGAGAAAGATGTGAAGAGAAATGGATGGAGAAGATTATATTCATTTATAGCTGTCAAGTGTTATAGTGATTAACTTGTTGAGTATAGTCCATTATCTTCAAAACAATCGCTGTTATTCAAAATAGTGAATCTAATAATTGTATTATCTCATGCAATCAATAAATAGGAACACAATTTAAAGTCCAAAAGGAAAGAAAAATAAAGAAGGCTGAAAAGATACAGAAGACAGTACAAGTTTAAAGGTGTTTTCTTTTTGGGTTTTGTTCTTGCTAATCATCAAGTTATGATGGTGTCACCCAGAAACATTACTAGTACTAAGTAGAACCACCCTAGCAAAATTCAGAGGGTTTGGATATTATTAGTGATCAGAGCCAAAAAAAAGTCGAGGAAAAAAATATAAAAAAAAAACTACCAAAAGATCAAAGGCCAATGTAAACACACAGTATTTAAATAATAAATTGATGGTTAAAGTTTTATATAATAAATTAAAAAGTTATAATTATTATTTAATATTAATTAATAAGAGGCAGCAAACAGCGCGACGTAGAGGCAACGTAGTACGTACAATGATTAAGGAACGAAAGGCCGTAATCTACTGCTGCTCGTGTCTTGATTTCCTCCGCTGATGTCTGATACTCAGACCACTAATCAAGGAAGCGCCAGGGGCAATCACAATCCAGAGAAAATAGTCTGGTACAAAAGATAATTACTATTACTACTAAAAATTAAAAATATTGTGCATTTTTTTCCCATAATAAAAAAAATCCTCCTCCTTATTGCTACAGTGAAAAAGACAATTATTATTGTATAAACTTAAATTTAATTCCAAATTAAGGTACCAAAAGCCAGATGGTTTATTGAATCAATTGAAGTAGTCGTTTAAGGATCAACTGGAGTCAGATTGTTCATGATAAAAATATTATATTTTAGTTTTAAATATATAAAAATATTCATATTTAACTATGAAAAACAGTAATATTCAAATAAAGAAATCCTTAATTCTCAACTAAATGAAAAGTTCATCCATAAAATCTTATACATGTCTCATACAAATATCAAATATAAATTTCTGACAATAACAAAAAACAACATTAAAAATATTACAAAATTTAAATTTGATTTAGGGCTCAACATTTAAAAGAGAAAAAAAATAAAAAAAAATAACTCGAGTCAATCCTTTAACCCGCCCAAGTTAACTAGTTCACAACCTCCCTGATTCAGTTCGTCAACCAAACTAATCTGATAACAGATTCACCGAGTTACCGATTTTTTTTTTTATTAACAACGTTTCAAATTACTCTCTTTAGCCTTTCTACAAGCGAACATGGAATTTTAGGGGTATTAATAAATTAATAATATCTCTTTATTTGTTGTATTTATTAAAATTTTCTTGTATACCTTCATTGAAAAGGAGAGTTGGTTAAATATTCATGAGATTGCTATTAAATATAAAAGCAACAGCCAATTATTAAACTGAGGGTAGATTTAAAAATAAATGTACATTTGTAACATATTTGACTGCATTTTTTAATCCTGATCAATTAATTATTTTTAAAAAAAATATCAGGGGAAGTACATGTCATGGTCTCTTACAAGTTTCGACCATTTGTGGGCATTGATTGCTAGCAAGAGCGGGAAGATGCTTCATTCTTAGAAGCCTGCAATTCATGAAGATTAGAGAATGGCTTGGATCGAGCCAGACTCATAAAGCGATCCATAGATACATTGCGTACAGTCATATATTATACTATAGTATCACTCAACATCTTCCACTTTATAATTATTTTAGTAGCCACGAATTCTCCAACATTACAATGTCGTTTTTATTCTTAATATCATATCACAATAAAGACGACTAAGCGAGATATCAAGCTTTAATTTGAGAAACGCATGCATACCTATAGGTCAAGAGAAACAAGCATAATTTTGTAAAAAATGATAAAAGCATTAACTACGTTTAATTAAACCTTTGGAGAGACTCATATAATCCTCAATAGAAAGGCATTCCCACATAGTGTGCTAAGATCATTGAGATCTTCCGAGGGAAAATTAATCCGTACCACATGATTCTTTAACAACCATATCAACTGATCAGATGCAACGAGGGTTAATCTAATTTAATATTTTAAATCGCCTAATTCAATCTACCTCGCATATTTAATTTTCCACTCAAGGGGATGCATGTTGAACTGAACTAAAAGCAGACTATTAATAATGCAACAAAAAACACGTACGGATACACGTGAGTACATAAACTATAAATCATTAAACACCTCTCAACGTTACTAATCTGCCAAACTTCTCCAAATTCTATGCACTTCAACTTCCACGAGAAGACAAGTGCACTCCAACAATTAGAAACTATCCATATAATTGATGGGTCAACGTCTTTGCATCAATTATCATTATTGTTTAACTAGTGTGGTCTCTTGCGGTGCGAGTTGTTATATATATTTTTTTTTATAGACCTACCACTTAAAAACAGGGAATATGCCAAGTGTTCCTAGGATGTACCAATGATAGCGTTAATGCAAGTCCTACAATAATTGAGCTTTTGCAACCTGCAGCCTAAACCTTTGAGTATATTTAACCTGAATAAGTTTCACGTATACTGGCTATACAGTTATGCTATACAATTATTTATGTACTTGACTTCATTTAGTAGAGTAAGGCTGCTTGTTATCATACAATTATGTTAGTGTTAGGTAATAGACTAATTAAATAATTATAACTGACTAAAGGAAGCAAAGATGTGAATGCAACCACTCTCACCCTACTGGACAATACTTGAAACAAATAACATGAGAAGCGCCACGAAAATAAACTGATTAAAGAAGCTTTCAAATACTAGGCTTCTAACTGAGAATAAAAAAATCCCCCGGGGGGGGGGGTGACTTAGAATTCTGATTTCTACCGACCCATGGATACATCATAAATTCAACTCGATTTATCTCAACGAAGGACTGGCCTGATATTCAATTATTTACTAAGCAAATAATACCCTGAAAGAAAAAATTAGCTGTGCTTCCTATATTTTAATAGCTGAGAAAAAGGGTTGGCAGACCCGTACCTAGGAAGAAAAGAATATTCCTTCTGTGCTTTATTAAATAACTAATAATCAAGGATTCTGATCAAAGATTCGCAGGTCCGTTCGATTTCAGTTTGGAATTAAATTTTGAAGTTCCATTTGAACTAATGATAGTGAAAGTAAGCATTGGTCAGTAGCACAAGTCATCACGTTTGGTTGGAGTACCCCTTCTCCAGTAGCAAGTGTACCACCTCATCGGATGCGAGACTTTGTTCTTTATGAAAAGAGCAAAAGAGCAAAACCCATCTTCTCGTTATTTAACTCATTTATCCTTTACAGGATATTCCTTTTTTTTTATGTTTAGATCCCCCATTTTTAAGCTTAAGTATTCTTTTCCGGATTTTTCTTTTAATTATAGAACGTATAAAATATTGTTTTCAAAATAATAAGTTTTACAAAATTGTTATAAATAGATGAAGATCCCATACATTATAAAGAGTCTAAGAAAAGAATAGTACTATTCATGATTTATGAACAAGACAGATTGTTATAAATTTTATATAACATTAAAAACTGAATTGAATGATATTGACTTACTCATCCAGTGAGGTAGGATGAAATCATAAAACAAAATAAACAATTCATGCATATATGCTTTTGTTCTTAACAATCATATCAATTTATCAGATGATGAATAGCAACCATAATTTCCACAAGAAAGGTCATAATTAAAAGACACTGAACCAAGACAAATTATAATGAACTATATAAAACCCAGTGAAGAAGAGACTCACATTAGCTTCTATTCATCCAAGTTTATCAATGAAGGTTAGCGTGATTGCCTGATGTCCATCCCTTGCTCTCTCGATCAAGCTGAATAACACATGACTCGTTCTCCTGATCAACCTGGTGGATAACACTGGCTGTCATTTCACCAACAAAATTATCTGATTATCCCATACAAAAGACAGCCTTTTAAGTAATTTAAGCCAATAAATTAGTTGTATCCAAGGTGCGAAGAACTAAACCTGTTTGTTAGTTTGATAGCCATGATAGATGCCACCAAATCATTTGATGGATCCAAATACATCTAGGAGATTCCAAAACCCTAATCTTTTGAGACTCGAACAACTAAACCAGTTGGTGTCGAGTTAGTTTGGAGATGACCAGATCCAATCAGATCGCGTAGATGAAATCTCATATCAAGTGGAGACATTCGCAGGCGCTTCTTTTCCAAAGAACTTAACATCATCTCTTTATACTTACGACGGTTGAGGAGAGACATAATTTCCTTTCTTCCCTGAAAAAAAGGGTTAAATAAAATGACAATAATGAAAAATGAAAAAAAAAATCAAAAACATTCATCACAATTTTTTTAAAAAAATAATAATAATTTCCATTCTTCCCTGAACAACAGTAAAAATTGGATTTTAGGATCCTTTAATTTGAACATAGTTCCTCGTTTAAAAAATTAGAATTAATACAAATACAAAGTTGAAGAATTGACAGAACTCTAAGAAAGTTGTTATATTTTTTTTTAATTATTATTATTCTTATTTCAGATACATATTTAACACACTCACAAATGCCATGGCAAGTGTAGAACCCTCAACCGTATGGTTAGTAAGGTTATGATGGTGCCATTAAGGCACCTAGGCCATTCGCAAGTTGTTAACCTTTCATAGTACAACAAAGTAGAAACTTTCTCCTACAAAGTTCAATTACTGCCAGTTCCAAATGGGCACCCAAATCGTATGCTAAGAAACAAGCAAACAACACAACCCACAAAAGCTTCCCCCTTGCACTCTAGGAATAAATATCTCCAACAATAGAAGTTCATAGTTGGACAAGACTATATCTGGGATGGCTCATGCTTGATGACCATGTACGCCATTCAAGCTCCATTAAGTAGCATTAGACCAAAATTCACAAATAATGTGTATATATCTCAAACAATTTCTTAAAGTGTCCGATGTCTTTTGATGGAATCTGTAAGAATCTAAACAGGCTTAAACATGGTACGAGCATAAAAATTTTTAACAAGGCCAAGAATTAAAGCCTATACAGAGATTTTCCTCATCATACCACCTTATGCATAAAATTTCATACCTGAGCAAGACCCTTAAGTAGTGAGCCAATGCTTGGAATTGCAAACCAATACATGTTTGGATCAATAAGTTGCCGAGTCTGAAAAAATGTATAAATGTTACATGCATAAAAAATTGATGGCAAAGATGGTCACAAAAAACTACACAAGAATCACGTGAAGAGCATTAAGGAGCTGAGAATTAGATCATTTTCTTTCCATTTTTTCTCCCTCATTTAAAAAATGAGTGGTACTAGCATTAGGACAGGTCTTCCATACTTTCAAGAATGATATTTTACATTGGACTTCAGAAAAAGGACACAAACACATGCATATAAAACTGAAAGAAGAAAAACAAAGTAGAAAACGATCTCAGCCCCAAAGTTTTTTCGCAATGGTTAAGGTTCAACAATAAAACCTTATCAGTTTAAAGACATTAATATTCTAGAGGAAAAAAAAAGCTACAGAAAGTTTGTGGTTGTTACTAAAGCAATCCAATATCAAAGCACAAACAAACAAAACCGATTTCCCCTTCCCTGCTAAAGGAAAGGGGGAAAAGCAAAACTACAACATGACAACAACCCAGATCTGAAAATTTTAAAAAATACATGGATTGATATTCAAACTTGCATTGTATATATAAAATTGATAACCCCCATAAGTTATTTGAGATGATAGGTGCCTCTTAAGTTATATTTAAATACTTCATATTATGTTTACAAATTTGAGCATATCAATAGCGTGACTGATAGCTATAACAACACAATTGCATTTACAGACAATCATGGAAAGTAAGAGACAGTGTTTTAGATTCCTGGCATACTCACAAGGACGCCTGCATTAATTAAAAGGGATATGTCACTGTCCTTCACCTTTCCCCCAAGTGACAAGAGTGAGCACTGAGCAAAAATTAGCACACTAATTATGAGAAGCTGTTTTACAAATAATCCCAGCTTACACACAAAAACACACACATCTATGTGAGAACACGCATCTTGACAAAATTTATTAGGTATGAGATTCACTAACAATGGGAACCTAAGCTTGTCTGAAAATGCATCTTGATGAATGCATCTAAGCTGATAAACTTTATCATTATGAAAGTGAGTAAGCCAGATTCTAGAATATTCTCATTCACCCAAAGTCAGTAAATTTACCAGATTGTAAAGACTTCAGATGGGTAAACAGTATAATGAACATAGCTAGAAATAAGAACCGTGTAAGGATATGCAAAATAATAAATCTCACTCACAAGCTGTTGATGTTCAATGCAAGGTTCAAGCTTCGAGTCAAGAACATGAATTATGAACCAGTCAAAAACTTGATATTCCCTCTGCTTCTTGTTATCCATTTTTTTAACATGATCTATCTATGCATCAACAAGTAAGCAAAATACACCCGTAAGTACATGAAGAATCCTTCAGAAGGAAAGAGAGAAAAGGTATGAAATGATGGCAGTCCAGAAGATTACTAGTAACATTTTTGGTCCTAGGATAAACTTATTAGTAACAGATTACATTATAAACCCACCAGAAATTCTTGAGAACAAAAGAATGCATAAATATACTGATGATGACAACATTAGTTAATTATATTCATCTATTCAACCAACCTGATTTAAGTAATCATTCAAAAACATTATCGCATGGTCATCTTGTCCAGTATTCAGTTTGAAAATACGCAGAACTTTATCCCTCTTTAGAGACTGCACAAAGAAATAAATGATCCACATTAGTTAGTCAGGACCCCAGAAAATAAAATAGGCAATCCAGAAAGGAAGATGCAACCAAGCCTAGCAAAGGAAACAACACTAAGGAATATTTGGCACCAACTTCACCATCATCCAGGCACCTAGGACTCCCAAGCATGTTAGATGTCCGTGTTTAGTATTCAACCATATAATTACTACAAAAGCATACAATATCCTCTATATACATGATTCCCGCCAATTACATGTGACTCATCACTCGTGAATTTCACCAAGTAAAACGTCTTGCGTGCTTTATAAATTACTGATCATTCCCTTTAAAATTCTCAATTCCAGGTGAAATGAGGAAGTCCTACAAGGCATCTAATAACGAAGTATGATCTGTGTATCCATGATCCCAATAAATCAAGCAGCTCATTATGGGGGAATTCATATACAAGTACAACTGAAAGGCTTTTTTGGATCATGCTGAAAGGATTTTAAATAAAATTGTTGCATTTGACACTTGCAGGGTTAAAAAACAATTTCGGCAATATGAAAATAAAGAAATGTACCTCTAATTCCCTATCCACCTGTGTTCGGTCCTTGACACTGCTATACAATTGTGACTTCAAAATAAACGGTTGAACCGAAAGCTGCAAAAACACATCATAAAACTTTTAGAAAATGTGAATACCCTAATACGATAAAAGAGTTAAACCGCATTTCCGTGAAATCAGCAATGCACAAATCAATCGAAAGATGATCTCAGCTTTTTCTTCACTTCTGTGCGTTTCTCGAATCAATCATTTCAATCATAAGAACCAACTCTGTTAATCTCTAACCTTCTCAATCTGCGGAAACTGAGCTCGCATTATTCGAAGCGCCACCATTGTATCACTAAATGTAAGATCGTTCTCTGCGTTTCAAATTTACCGACTTCAGGAGAACTCAGGGAAAAACCGAAAAAGAAAGCTGAAGAAAATAAAATCGCGGCAGCAGCTGACGAAAAAAAAAAACAAAACAAAACTGCGACTTCGATTGAAGAATTAACACCACTGCGATGATAAAATAGAAAGTTCCATCAAACATAAAACAATGGGAAATAAAATTACGTACCGAGTGATGGAGTTTCATCGGCGCCGGCGCTTTCTTCCCCTCGCGAGCGTTTCTTCCCTTTGGAAGAAGATTCGGGAATCTTGTCCATGCTGCGCCTGCGGATCTGCCTACATGATGAGCTGGTGATCCGACATCGGGTTAAATGGGCTCAAACTAAGTTCGCATTTGTCTTTCTTCTTTTGGCTGCCAGCTCTGTCGGATAGAGCAGAAGAAAGAGGAGGAAGAGGAATTTTTATTGCTTTTTGGCTTTTTCTTTCTTTTGCCAGAAGATAAAAAAATGTTGTCGTTTGATTCATTGTGACCAACCAAAGCTGTTAAATTTATTTTAAAAAAATATTATTTTTTGATTATTTTCTAAATTTTAAAAATTTTAACAAGTACGTGATTGAGAAAAAAGCTTCAAACTAAAGGCCCCCGCAAAAGGAAATAGCTTAGATTTGGAAAATATCAAAACAAGCTTGATGAAGATACAGAATCTTTTTTTTTTAAATAAAGTTCAATATTTTTTTAAAAAATATATTTATAAAAAAATCAATGCCCTTCTAGTCATTCATAAAAGTTTATTATTTTTCCTAAAAATATTAAATGGTTCAAAAAATATATATCATAAAATTATTTTTTTATTATAAAATATCTAAACTAACTTTTAAATTAAATTATCTAAAAAAATTTAATTATATTTTTTTATACCTGTAATCTACTTTTTAAAAACATCAAGTCACAAAAATATGTACAAAAAATATCTTATTCATTTTTATTATTTTATATTTTAATTGATTTTTAAATTAAATTATTTAAATAAATTTTAATTTATTTAATTATTTTTTAAAATTAAGTATAAATTACATTAAAATTACTGACTTTTTTTTTTAATCTCAACTCACTTTAACTTGTAAAAATTTTTGTTAATCCAAACACTCATTTAACGGGCAAACGTGAACGCTTAGCTTCAAAAGCCAGATCAGTTGGCTTTATAAATAATGCGCGTTTATCAGCTAATTGAGGTTGAAAAATTATGTTAATCCAAACAAATTTTTTTTAGTGTTTTGCATCTTAACCTCAATTTCACCTATACTAACTGAAGTTACAGTATAATCCAAACATGCACTAAAGCATTAAATGCATTTTAAAATGTATTGCTTTTCTCTCTTGTCTTCTAGCTACCCAAGCTGCTCCTTGCTTCCTGTACATCTTGCTTTTACCCGTGAACACACTTCCAGATCTACTTCCTTCGGCCAGTCGTCTTCCCAATCTGCCTCAAAACACACTCCAGATCTGCTTCCTTCGGCTAGTCATCTGTTTTGTTTGCTTCCTTCAACCAGTCGTCAGCTTCGTCAGCTTCCTTCGGCCAGCGTCTGCTTCCTTCAACCAGTCGTGGATCTCCAGCTCTCTTCTGTTAGTCTTTTTTTGTCAATCTTCAGCTTTCCACCGTGTCCTTGCGTCGAAGTGCTTCTTCTCCTTATTGCCTCTCGATCTCTGCAGTGTGAACCAGATCTGCACTTCGGCCAGTCGTCTACTTTGTCTGCTTCTTATCTCTAGATCTACTCCATAGCACTTGTCCTTGCCAAGTAAGGTCGTTATTTTCGTCTCCTTCGTTGCCTTATTTCCTGTTGTGCTCTGCTGTTCCTTCTTTGAAGACTTTTCTTCCTTGACCCGTCATGCTCTGCTGCTCTGGAAAGTGATGTGCTTGTTATTATCCCATGTCCATCCCCTGTTTGTTTATTTTAGAGCAGAGGAAGATATACGTGTACATTTGTTTCCTATCCTGCTTGTTATTTTCTTTACTTTCCATCCCTGTTCGTTCTAGAACTCAAGTTGCTGATGTTCATCTTCTTTTTCAATCCCATGCGATAATACGTGCGTGTAACATGAGTACAGATGCCCATAAGTGTATGTCTTCCCCTGTTCGGTTATTTATAATGCTGTTAAACACTCACGTTGGAAGTAGGACGAAATATGACAGCTCCTTCAACATCCGGAGGAAACACACGTTTGCTAGGCTCTGGACATTTTGATTCTTAGCAATTTCAGAACTTTCAAATCCCTTTTGTTAATTAATACCCGAGATTTTTCTTATTCAATCGTAGGAAACACTAAAGTCAACCTGGATTTAGTTAGATCTTGATATCTTCTCTGCCTTTAAACTAGAGACTTTATTAGGTTATATATACCACATTGCTAAAATATCATTTCATGATTTAGCTATAGCCTTGTGGATCCTCTTCATTTTGTCAAAGATAATTATTTAGCTCTTTTGATCATGTTTGGATTTAGTTTTTCCTTACCTCTTTGTGACCACAAATGCTATTCCCAAAGTATGTAGGTGTCTACATGTTTTATTTTTCTAGCTAGCCAGACTTGATTTTTGAGATGGGAATTTTCATTTAATCATGTATTTGATGGTCTTAATTTTTTTTCTTTTTTAGAGTAAGGTTGCGACCAGGTCACACAAGACTACAGAGTAAAGTATTTTCTTTTTTCAATTAATCTCAATCAATCTTCTCCAGCTCAGGAAAGAGGATTTGTAAATATAGCATGATTATTATCATTATCACTATCATGCTTCAATTCTTTTTATGCAAGTTGCATTATTTTAAATTTTTGTTCTTCATTATATAAACTCCATGAATTTGAAAAATGCCAGACTAAAAATAGGAGATATATACTGATTTTGCATATATGTAGAGATATATATTTATTTTGCATGTTTGTGATGGCTAGCTAGTCTATACAACAATGAACAGCGATAAAGGAAAAGCTGTGTGGAATTCAACTTTAACAAAAATCTTCATTAAAGAATGCTTGGAACAAGTGTACAAGAAACAAAGGAAAGGAACTGCTTTCAACAAAAATGGGTGGCAGGCAATAATTGAGAGGTTTGAGGCAAAAACAGGAAAAAGGTATGAGCGAAAGCAATTGAAAAATAAGCTAGATAACATGAGGAAAGAATGGAATGTATGGCATAAGTTGTTTTCAAGTGAAACCGGCTTAAGATGGGACAGTGACAAGAATACTGTTCATGCTCCAGATGAGTGGTGGGAGCGAAAAATCTTGGTATGGATTAGTTGTTAAGTGTTTTTAGAATTAGAATTTAATTTGAGAATTTTAATTGTTGGTTATTTGAATGGTTGCAGGAAAATCCTCTTTATGAAAAATTTAGATATAAAGGTCTGAGATTTGCAAGGGAATTAACCTTGATATTCAAGGATGTCCTGGCAACTGGGGAGACACTTTTTATGCCATCTGCTACCCAGACCCAAATAGAGGATGATGATGATGATGAGGATGTGTACCGCCCTACTATTGACCTTCGAGAAGGCTCCGGTGATAGTGAAGAGGAGTTAAATTTATCTGACACCGCAGCACCTATGGGGGTCACCGATGAGTTGTTAGGCTTGAATGTCACCACAAATACTGGTGGAACTAGTGGTGACGGAAGTCAAGGCAAGAGAAAGAGGGTGGTAGGCGTTAGTGGGAGGAAAAGGCAAAAAGTCCCTACCTCAATGAAAATAGCAGATGCGATGAGTGAAATGGCCAAGAATAATAGAGCTAGAACAGAGACAGTGAACAAGATTTTGGCAAATGACATAGGAGTTTCTGAAGTTGTGGCTCACCTAAATGGACTCCCAGAAGTTTTTGGTGATAAAGATTTACATTGGAGATGTGTCAATCTTGTTCTATACAAGCCTATGCGAGATGCTTACTGGCAACTTAAAGACCATCTTGATCAATTGGTCAATTGGTTGAAGCACCAAGTCTACCATCTACCGGATTTTATTTCAAAGAATACATCAGGATGAATTTTTATCTAGGCTTATGATGACCTGACTGGTGTTTATTTTGACTTAAAGACTACTTGTAGTTGCTTTTGGCTGACTTGTACCTCGCTATGCTAATGATGACTTGACTGGTGTTTATTTTGACTTAAAGCCTGCTTGTAGTTTCTTTTGGCTGGTTTGTAGTGAATATTTAACTCTTATCTAATGCTTATCTTATGCTTTATTTTTTATGTTGCTAAATGATATTTATATACTATGTATTTTATATTATATACAAATGATATTCATATACTATTTTACCTCAGGTTGAAAATTATGGAAGATTCAAATGAATATATGTTAGGTTGAATGAAGGTTGGGATGTAGATGTGGCTCATCAACTACTTCCCTTGTTTCAACAAGATATATCTGAGCAAGAAGAAATATGTCAATTAGTTGGTGAATATGTGATGCCATATGTGTGTAAAGAGCCATGAAGAACTAGCAGACAAACAGGGCAAATGTGGGTTAATGAGATTTTGCAAGGTCATCCTGATCGATGTTATGAAATGTTTCGAATGGAAAAACATTTGTTTAGGCAACTATGTGCGACACTAAATGAGCTTGGTCTAAAGAAGTCTAAAAAAATGGGAGTTGAAGAAATGGTTGGAATGTTTTTGAATACAATTGGACATGGAGTTGGTAATAGGATGATACAGGAACGATTTCAACATTCAGGGGAAACTATCCATAGAAATTTTCATAAAGTATTAGCTGCCTGCCTTAACCTTTCCAAGGAAAACATAAAGCCACTTGATCCTTCATTTCAACGATGTCATTCAAAAATTCAAAATGATCCACGGTATTGGCCATTCTTTAAGGATGCTATAGGAGCAATTGATGGCACTCATGTGCCATGCATGGTTAGTGTTGCTGATCAAATTAAATTTATTGGAAGAAAGGGATATGCAACACAGAATGTCATGGCTGTATGTGATTGGGACATGTGTTTTACTTTTGTCATTACGGGATGGGAAGGTACGGCTCATGACGCCCGAGTATTTGATAATGCCATATCAACTCCTTCAATGCATTTTCCGCATCCACCTCCAGGTATATTTTATTAAAGTTACCATAATTATTATTGCATTAATTTAATGTTGGTCAATTTTACAAATCTTCCTTTTATTTAATAGGTAAATATTATTTGGTTGATTCTGGTTATCCAACACTAAATGGGTATCTTGGTCCATATCGTTGCGAACGTTATCACCTTCCAGACTTCAGGCGAGTTGCAGGATTTGCAAACAATAATGAGGTTTTCAATTATTATCATTCAAGTTTGAGATGCACTATAGAAAGAACATTTGGAGTATGGAAGAATAGGTTTGCAATTATATGAAAAATGCCCAAATTTAAATATAAAACACAAGTTCAAATTGTTTGTGCAACAATGGCAATACATAACTTTATTAGGAGAAATTCAATTACTGATGAACAATTCATTCAAGCTGAAGATGAAAGTGTAGATGTCCTTGAGGAAGATATTGGTGAGGCATCCTCGTCAAATCTACCTAGATCATCAAGACAGATGCAACATGTTCGTGATATAATTAGAGACTAGCTTGTAAATCATATCAATTGAACATTAATTTATTTTAGGTTTTTGTAATTGAATATTTAAGATATTTTACTTATTAGTTGTCATTTTAAATTTAATATTTTTACTTATTAGTTAGTCTAAAAATATAATCATGTTTATTTAAGATTTAATATTTAAGAAAAAAATTCATGCTTATTTTTGTCATTAAACATTTCAACTGGCTTTTGAATCAAATTATCCAAACGAATTTCAGTTTATCTAACTGACTTTTAAAAATAAGGTATTCAAACATAAATCACGTTACATTAACTGACTTTTTTTCTAACCTTAGTTTGCTAACCTCAGTTGAATCTTAACCTCAATTGTAAAATTTTTAATCCAAACACACCCAAAATAGTTTGGATGGCGAGCGACACATACACCATGGAAGGCAAGACGTAATCCCTTGTTGGACGAGGATGGCAGCAAGCAAAATGGGCTGTCAACAATGGCAACGAGAAAAAAGAGGTGACGAGCTTTTGAAGACCAAAGGCAAAGCGAGGAGATAGAGGGCGTCAAGAGATTCATGACCTGTGAAGATAAGCAGGAGAGAGAGAATGCCTTAATGTCCACCTACCCACCGTGCAGTGAGAAGCTACTTCAACCAGCTTCAACCAAGACGCTCTTTTTTTATCCGAACGATATCTAAAATCGCGCAATGCGCTTTTCGTCCCCTAACCTAGGTTAGGAGCCCCTAAAAGCTCATTCAACAACAATCCTGGCATAGCCTGAACTTGAGACTACACAGAACTGGCTTTGATCGCCGGGCATGGGTTTGGGAAATTGTTTATTCACATTGTCAAATATTTTTTAGAATCATTTTGGCTAGGGAGGCTACAAAAGCAATTCATCTACTAATGATGGATATAAAGGTAAAAATTTATATAGTTTTTATTGATTTAGAAAACATTCATGACCATGAATTAGGAGAAGTATTTTGGATGGTCTTGGAAAAAAGGGAGTTTGAGTTGTCTATACTAAAGTTATACAAAATATGTATAAGAGAGAAATAATTAATATAAAAATGTCTAGTAGTGAAACAAGGAACTTTTTTATAAAAATTGGACTGCTTCAAGGGTAATCTTTAAATTTTTACTTGTTTGACCTGATTTTAAATGTTTTGATTGGACATGTTTAAGAAGAAATCTTCAAATGCATAATTTTTGCAGATAATATAGTTCTTATTACAGAGACAAAAGAATGGATTAACTGCGAACTTAAATTATGGGGGAGGATATTGGAGTCAAAAA
The DNA here is from genome assembly GCF_029017545.1 of Prosopis cineraria. Taxonomy (NCBI): domain Eukaryota; kingdom Viridiplantae; phylum Streptophyta; class Magnoliopsida; order Fabales; family Fabaceae; genus Prosopis; species Prosopis cineraria. The sequence continues at coordinate 45,095,713 of NW_026555332.1, forward strand.
GTTTTTGTCTGAGTAAGAGTAAAATAAAATATTTGCATTATAATTTTAATAAGAAGTCAGTCAATGGTAATTTGAAAGTGAACTTAAAAGATTATATCATATTTCAAGTGAAATAGTTTAAATATTTGGAGACTATTGTTCAACACAACAGGAAAATTGAAGGGGATATTGCACATAGGATATTGGGTGGTTCAATTGGAGAAGGGTCAAAAGAGCTATTTGCTACCACAAAGTACATAATAAATTTAAAGTGAAGTTTTATTAAATTGCTATAAAACTAGCTATGTTATGTATCAATGAATGTTGGGCTTTAAACGAATAGCAAGAGCATAAAATTAGAACAATAAATATGAGAATATTGGGATAAATGTGTGGATATAGGTTTATCTTCAATGCTCAACAAGTGCTGAGCATTGAGGTGCTCATGAGATAGCAAAAAAATCTAAATGGCCCAGCTTTTTTAAATTTCAATTTTATATTTATTAAAATAAAAAATTATAATTATTTTATAAATGTGTTCATCATCAATATGGATAGTACTTATTTAACATGGGTGTTTTAATTTAATATTCAATTTTTATAAATTCACTATCTACAAATACTCTGGACAGTTTATATTTAGTATTAAATTTTTATCTACAAGGTCCAAATTTAAAGTTTTGATTTTTTTATAAATACAATATTTAAAAACAAATATATAACACTTTAACTACAACTTTTTTAAAAAATTACAAATTAAAAATTTTAAATTTAAATTATACACAATACATTTGGATACTCAATGTATAAAAAATATAAAAATTTTAATATTAAATTAAACCCTCCAAATTAAATACAGACCTGACTAGTCATGAAAAGATTTTTAAAACTTTTTTATAATTTTGATTTAAAAAATATAAAATAAAAATATTAAATTAATTTTTTAATTCTGGAGATTCAATTACAATGCTTATTAGGGTGATAAGCACTGAAGATAGATTCGTCTAGATATGTATGTAAAGATAGAATTAAAAATAAGCACACACGTCAACAAATGGGCATAGCACCTATTAAAGAAAAAATAGTAAAAATTATTTAAAGATAATTTGAGCATAAATAAAGAAGAATGTAAGAGACACCAATAAAAAAAGCATACTAAATAACTTTGAACTATGTTAAGAGGCATATGGGAAGGCCAAATAGTATACTTTTAAAAGTTATTGGCCAAAATCTCTTAACTAAAATGTTTTTGAAAGCCTAGTATATGATATATCACAACAATATCGTACAATTCCTATTGTCAGCCCCACATAGTGAAATAAATTTTATTATTGTTGTAGCATTCTTCAAATATTTTTTAGATCATGGCAAAAAAATATTTTTATACTTGAATATGGCCAGAAATATTGCCCTGAAATCAAGGAAAGAAACTATATACGCATAAATCCTTTTCTTATTATACAGGGCAAGAAATTAAAACTCCTAATCCTTAAATTTATAAAAAAATTTGTATTATGTACGGGTGAGCTTGAGGCGGCTCAATGATCTATGTCATTTCTCACTCGAGATTGTGAGCTAAGGTTCCCCTGGTCCTGAAAGGCTGGGCTAAACATGGGTCATGTCTAGCCGCACAAAAGTTAAAAGGATATTAATTCTAGAATACAAATTTTATGCAACTTTAAACTATTTATCATGGGCTTTAGTTGATACTGATGTGTCATTATTAATTAGCATCATAAACTCTAAATTATTATATTAGTAACATTTTGAATCTTAAACTTTAAAATTTTAAATAAATTACCCACACCATTTATATATAGAATGTTAGCTATTATATAAACCAAATTAACCCCAACGTAGTTTGTCATGGTGAATGCATCATTTCATAATTTTGTGAAATAATATTTTTTGCCCCTTTTTACAATATTTTTCAAATGATTTGTATTTTATGCTTTTGTATACTCTATAACTCTAATTTAATTTTATTTTGAATAACGTTTATTTATTTAATAGTAAAAATTTAAGATTTCATTTGAAAAGAAGTTTGAATATTATAGGATTTTACAGGCAATGAATGCAAAAGTCGATAATTTTATCAATAAATTTAAAACAAAAATTAATTAATTAATTAATTAATAGTATCTAATATTCAAACTTATTTTTAAATGGAATCCCAAGTTTTGATTATTAAATAAATAAAAATTATTCAAAATAATATTAAATTAGAGTTATAGGGTATACAGAAATATGAGATATCAATTATTTAAAAAATATTGCAAAAAGGGCAAAAAATCATTTCACAAAATTATAGGTCATTCATCACAGCTAATGATGTATTCATAATGGTGAACCATGTTGAGGTTAATTTGGTCTACATAACCTTCTATATATAAATAGCAACGATAATTTGCTTAAAATTTTTAAGTTCAGAATACTATAAACATAATAATTTACAGTTTGTGACGCTAATTGACAATGACAAATCATCATCAATTGGGGCTCACGATAAACAGTAATGCATGAACAGTAACGACATTTAAAAATTTAATAATAAAAGTTCATTTTGCTACAAATTTAAAAATTTAAGGTTTATTTTATATATTTTAAAAGTTTATGATATATGGTGCTCATTAACCCTATTTTTGACCTTATATTATTAGGAGTTCAATCGCTAATGATATTTGAAAAAAACTTTTATTCTATAGACTTTACCACTCGAAAGAGATTAATCATTGGCGGTGGGCTGGAATATATTCCTTTCGTTCAAAAATATAAAATATTTTTAATCGAATTTCATTCCTAATAAAGTAGTTAATTATCTTTAAAATAATCCTATCTTTTTATATTTACCTTTATTTAATAGAGTGTTTCATCCTAAAAATAAAGTAATCTATTCAATGGGGGTGTTTTTAGAAAAAAAGCATAATGATTATATCTTAAAAAATTAAAAATATTTTATATTTTTTGAATATCCAACATTTAAAAAAATGTTTTATATTTTTAAGCAACAAGAGTGACCAACAAAATAAATAGATAAAAACATCACTCATGTGCCTCTCATGAACGCTAGCTTTCTCCACTGCTTGCCCTTTTTTAATGGGAAAATATCATTCAAGAATTATCAAAAATATTTAATACTAGTAAATAAGGATAAAAAAATTTTGAGATATTACTGCAAGATTAGGGAACTAATTTAAAATTAATTTTAGATAAAAAAAAATTATAATATCCTTTTTTTTAATTTGTCAATTAGGGAATTGCTTTTTATTAAATATAAATGTGTATTTATTAACTAATAAATAATTACTTGATAAAACATAATTTACATCTACCTTTTTTTATAATCAAACTCTTTCATATTCTTAAATATATCAATTAAAAATAAATTTTTGTTAAATATAAATGGACATTTGTTAATTAACAAATATTTAATTATTACATATAGATACTTATCCGTTACCACAACCAAATTCCTTTAAATTTAATGACCTCTTATTAAATGTTAGTGAGTAGGAGTATTTGTTAATTATGGAATGAGTACTTATTAAAATATAATCTAAACTTGTCCCTTCTTAATTCTTATTGTCAAGTTTTTTCATATTTTTAAATTTATTAATTAGTGAATGATCTCTTATTAAATATGAATAATTATTCATTAATTAAAAAATAGAAGTATTATAATATTTTTTATTTAAAATTATTTTTAAATCAGTTTCTTTATCTATAAAATCTTTTCATTTTTGACTGATATTAAATATTTTTAGCGATGCTTAAAGATATTTTCTTTATTTTAAATTATTTCTCGCGTTCTCAGTTCTTAGACTTTAGTTCTCAGTTCTTGCCTGTTCCAGCCTCTAACACACAATAAATTAATTAATAATTAGCACTGGATCTCAATTATAGATCCCATTTGTTACAATTTTGGATGTTTTTCTTCACATACTCACCGTCTCTTTCCCCTCAAGGCGAAGTTCTTGCACAAGGTATGTATGTCTTTTCTATTTTCCCCTTCGAGCTCGGACTCGTGTCCTTTTCTATGGGGGACAAAAATGAAAAAACCCCTAGATCTATCATTCCATTTCACCTTCATCCTATAATTCACGAAGAACACGGCTCGGATCTGATTTCACAGCTGTTTGCAAAATGATGTAATTATTATGTCTTGGCTTTACGTTGATGGTGAAGACTGTACTACTTGGTACCTTTTTTTTTTTTTCCCGGGACCCAACTATTACTACATTTTTTCCCCGCGTGGGGGTAAATTTCGTGAATTCTGTCTTTCTGTGTTATGAGTATTGTCAGTCTCTTGCAGCTATCCAGATCCGGGAATCATATTCATGTGAGTAGCTGGCAACTGCTGTCGGTGACTCGGTTTTTTGTAGCCTTTACGCTTTTTCCAATTCCGTCCCCACTTACCCAGTTGCTCTTTCGCTTCATTTGCACTTCTGCTACGGAATTCGAAGTCGTTCACTCTTTGTTAGTAATCCAGTTGAATTGGTCCATCTTCGGAGTGGGAATATCTTAACTCATGTTCTTGCCATAATTTATTTGAATGTGCTATTCTTCGAAGCTCACATCTCTTACTGTTCCTACTCGAAATTCCTATATTGCTTTTGATACCGTAATCCCACTATCTTTATCCCATCGTTTTTTTAAGGCGTTATTTATTTATTTTTGTTTATGATTTATTTGATCGAACAGTAATTTTTCCTTTCTCGGAGCTGGTCCCACGAAGAGCTAATGCATTTATGCTAATTGTTACAATGCATGTGATGTTCCATTGATTTTGATTTCGACTTTTTGTGCAGTTTTTCGTTTTGTGATTCTCACCTGCTTTGCGTAGATGCTAAATGGAATATGAAATATTAAGTCCGCGCCTTTAAATTAAGGGCATTCTGGGGGACTTTGAATCAGTGAGTGCGGTGAGAAAATCTTTTGTTGGGTTTCGATCAAGCAATTGCTTGCCTTGTGAAAATTTTCAATTTGATCTTCTACCTGCTGGAATCATAATAGAAAGGTGATTTATTTGCAGTGGCAAGAATGAATCGAAACAGAGCAGATGGAAGCCCGAGAAAGAAGTTGGCCACGGTGTTAGTTTTGGTCATTGTTTGTGCTTTCTTTTACTTGTGTTTTCGAAATCGTGGTTCATCTCCTCTTGAGTACGGTAGTAAATCTTTAAAACATTTTGGTTGGGGAGGGGATGAAGATGCCGATGAATCTTCCTCCAAATCGATTGCAGCATATGGTCCAATGCTGAAGACAATTCCAGTGAGTTATCCTAGAATTGAACTGATTTCCTCCCTCTGCTAACGTTAAATATTAGTTTCTGTGATGAAATAATCAAGTCATCTTTTATTTCCGATTACTTTTTTAAGGTATGTGATGATCGTCTTTCAGAGCTGATTCCCTGTCTAGACAGAAACCTAATATACCAGACAAGGTTGAAACTTGATTTGTCTTTGATGGAGCATTATGAACGACACTGCCCAATGCCCGAGAGGCGTTATAATTGCTTGATTCCTCCTCCCCCAGGGTACAAGGTGACTTTCTAGTCTTTGCTTGTTAGATGCTAGTGAGGACTTTCTGGGCTTAATCTCTCATTTCTTATGCTGTAAAAATAGATTCCAATCAAGTGGCCCAAAAGCAGAGATCAGGTATGGAAAGCTAATATACCCCATACCCACCTTGCAACAGAAAAATCTGATCAGAGATGGATGGTTGTAAAAGGAGAAAAGATAGTTTTTCCTGGTGGAGGAACGCACTTCCATTATGGTGCTGATAAATACATTGCATCTATGGCAAATGTATGGCAACTACCCCATTATAGTTTGTGAATAGAATACTACTGAAACATAAGTTCTTTCATGACTGGTGGTATACTAACATCATCCTCATGAATGTACAGATGCTTAACTTTCCAAACAGTAACATAAACAATGGAGGAAGATTGCGGAGTGTTCTTGATGTTGGCTGTGGAGTTGCAAGCTTTGGAGGATATCTACTTTCCTCTAATGTAATAGCAATGTCATTAGCACCCAATGATGTTCATGAGAACCAAATCCAGTTTGCTTTAGAGAGAGGCATTCCAGCATATCTTGGTGTCTTGGGGACAAAAAGACTCCCTTACCCTAGTAGATCATTTGATCTTGCTCATTGTTCTCGTTGTAGAATTGACTGGCTCCAAAGAGATGGCATCCTTCTTCTTGAGGTGGATAGGTTACTCAGGCCAGGAGGTTATTTTGCATATTCATCTCCTGAAGCATATGCACAGGATGAAGAGGATCGAAGGATATGGAGAGAAATGAGTGCTCTAATAGAAAGGATGTGTTGGAAAATAGCTGCTAAAAGGAATCAGACTGTTATATGGGTCAAGCCTCTGACAAATGATTGCTACCGAAGAAGAGAGCCAGGTACCCAACCTCCACTCTGCAAACCTGATGACGATCCTGATGTTGTCTGGGGAGTGAAAATGGAAGCTTGCATCACGCCTTACACTGATAGTGAGTAACACCTTCCTCATTCAATACAGTTTTTGACCTCTAATGACATAAGCCACTGATAAAATTTTTTGAGACAATTAAGAGTGGCTTTGTTGATCAGTTACTTTTTGTTAATTAATATACTTTTCACATTTTCTGACGATACATTATCTATATTTACTTGTGGATTAATATCTTCTGGACAATTAGCAGTTTCTAGCATTAGTTCATGCTTTGCTTTTGCAAAATGCACTAACTGCATACTTTGCTGGTGTCTACAGAGATGCATAGAGCAAAAGGAAGTGGTTTGGCTCCTTGGCCTGCACGATTGACTACACCACCTCCTCGTCTTGCTGATTTTGATTATTCTGCTGAAATGTTTGAGAAAGACACGGTGATTTAATTTCTATACCAGTTTTTCAGTTTCACCACTCCTGATATGTGCATCCTTTCATTCATCAGAAGGGCCTAGGAACAAGTTCTGAACTGTAAAAACTGAAGTAAAATAGAAAATAGAACAAACGGGTGAAAAAGAATCTGCTGGAAACTCTGCATTAGCTGACTGAAAATTTGAACCAAAATAGCCGAGCCCATAGGTTCTTCATTTGACTACATTTGATGATGAACTGATCACAAGCCGACCTACCACTCAAATGTCTTGTATTTGTTCATTTTGGCTTACATTTGTATGTATTAGACTTGAGTACATTTCTTTATATCTTTGGTATAATTTCTTCAATAAAAATATGACATGTTTAACTTTTTTAATAGACCCGATCATGTGAAATTTAATTGTGAAAGCCATAAACTCTTGGAGAATTGTATAGTGAAGCCATAAAAATTGTGCATTTGAGCTCATTTTCTCTCAGAAAGTGCCTCTTGGAAAAGAATTCTTTATATCGGTTAGATTTGTTGAAAACTTTGTAATATATTTCATTAAGCAAAGGTATGTTTACTAGTTTTTGGAATAATGGCAACTAATTTTATGCAGGAAGTATGGCAACAACGAGTTGACACTTATTGGACTCTGTTAGCCAGAAAAATTAAGCCTGACACTTTTAGGAACGTGATGGACATGAAGGCAAATATGGGTTCATTTGCGGCTGCTTTGAAGGACAAAGATGTCTGGGTTATGAACGTGGTGCCGGAAAATGGGCCAAACACTTTGAAGATAATATATGACAGAGGACTGTTAGGAACTGTTCACAATTGGTAGGGTTCATATCTTACCTGGAAGAGTGATTTTGACTAGTTATATAAGGGAATGGCTATTACTCTTAAATTTGCTGTTTTAGTTTATGATTATCCCGCCTGAAGGAAATGGTGAACCTGAATAGCAAGATACTGATTAACCGCAGTATCCTCATGTGATGTCAGTTATCATTCTCACCATTGCATAATCCGTGGGGTGATAGTATTGTTTTTCCTTGTGCGCACAGACACAGTAGCCCCGTGCCATGTGTTTGATTACATTATGGATCAAATTTTCAAAATTTTTAGCATAAAACCTTCCCTGTGGCTTTTGCAGAGGACTTCGCTCGCCAAATTGCATCTAATAATGATATTCTTGGTTATAAACGTGACAGGTGTGAAGCCTTTTCAACCTACCCTCGAACATATGATCTACTCCACGCTTGGACCATATTTTCTGATATCATTGAAAAGGAATGCAGTCCCGAGGATTTACTGATTGAGATGGACAGAATTCTCCGGCCAAAGGGTTTTGTCATCATCCATGATAAGCCATCAGTAGTCGAGTATGTAAAGAACTACTTGCCGGCATTACACTGGGATGCAGTGGCCATGTCTGATGCAGGACAAGGTGATGATAATACAGTGTTTATTATTCAGAAGAAGATGTGGCTAACAAGTGAAAGCGTCCGGGTTGCCGTGTGACGTATTCCAAAAAGTAGACTTCTGCCAGTGACATGTAAACCTTCGAAATATCAGGTGCTGGATGGTTAAAATGTAGTGCAAAATTATCCATTATCACTCTTTCTAAGCTTGGAGCGTTCTTTTGCATGTTTCTATGATCTCTTCACTATAGGCGTAAGTCACAGTGAAAGCTCATCCGAATCATTTTGTTTGAATTTATAGTAGTCAGGGACTCTTGAAAATTCAAGTTCTTGACAAGTCTGTAGGATTTTGAGGACTGAGGTAGCATAATGTATTAATTTATTTTGAACAGATTACTTGCTATTAAGGTCCTATTTTTCTACTTTTCTGCATTGAAAGGATGCAGACCTGCAGGTCACAGGAGATTGGGCATGTTTGAAAACTGTAGCTTACGGTTTTGATATGCGAATAGGGCTGCCTTTATGTTTTTGGTTACAATATTTTAATGATGGAACTTAACAAACTCTCATGAACAGGAATACAGGAACAATGTGAATAGTTCTTGGTGTAAGATTGGCGCTATTATATTATGTGCTTGCAAGCATCACTTTTCTTTTCTTTTCTTTTTTTTTTTGTTTTTTTTTGGGGGGGGGGGTGGTTTCCGTTGTCTCCAATTCTGTGCCTGATGAACTTTCAAGGGGATAACTTGCGAGAGCAAGGACATGAACACTACAATCTGCATATTCTAGCTTTCAAAAATTATAAAAATGTGTATGACGACTTGCTACTTGCGCTTTTCAGTATCTTGCTTTCTATTAGACTTAACAAATTCCATTTTGTTTTCCCAAATTTTGGATTTTTTTTTTTTTGGGTAAGTGTAAGTAGACTTCACTTATAATAGGGAATCTCTCTCTCCCAAAGTAAGTAATATTTTTTGCTATCAACATGCCTCTAATTTACACAAATTAGTAATTACTTTATACCCTATTTACTCATATTAATAAAATCATCTTTAATAAATTTACACAAAATAAAAGAATAAATTAAAGTTAGTTAATATTTTTAAAATTACTCCTTTTACACACACACACACACACACACAAGTAGTTGGATCAACTAGTAAGAATTCTTCCTTTTTAATTGAAAGTTTTAAGTTTGAGTTTTAAAACTATAACAGTATAACAAGGCATCCATTCATATAGTGTTTGTTATGTTTTGATCCTAATTTGTTTGGACCCCATTAAGTATTCACAATTCAATAGGAGCAAACCCAAGATATCTAGTGCCTGTGAAAATGCAATAAATTCTAGCACAAATAAATTCTGTCACTTTTGAAAAAAGATCAATTGCTTCACAGATTTTAAAATGACGGCCAAGTTACAATTGTAACTAGAAACGTAAAAAGTATGAAAGTTTCAAGAAGTTGACCTGTAAATAGGAACCAAAAGAGCTATTAATAATTAAAAGCTATTTCAAATTGTATGATTAAATTTAAAAAAAATTAACCGTTTGATCCTCATAATTTTAAATTAGTTATAATTCTATTCTTCAATTTTAACTCCTTATAATTTAATCCCTAAAATTTTGACTCAATTATAAATTAATTTTCAAATTTTACCTCTTGCATTTTAATCCTTAAAATTTCAACTCTTAAATATTAATCCTTATATTTTAAAAAGTAAAATTATAAAGATTAAAAATATTTTAAACTTGTTATATTTATAAAGATTAAAAAAATTTAATTATTATAATTTTATTTTTTAAAATATAAAAATCAATATTTAAGAAGTTAAAACTTCAAAAGTTAAATTATAAAAAGTAAAATTCAAGAACTAATTTACAACATTTTGTTATAACAAATTAAAGTTTAAGGACCCATTTACAACTAAATCAAAACTATAAAAACTAAATGATTAATTTCCTCATTAAATTTTCATTAACTTAAAACACGTGTAGTGAGAAAATTCAAAACGAAATGATTTGAAATTTTTGATGTTACAAAGAACGTAGAAAATAAAATAAAAATATGTCGGTATAAAAAAAACTTGAAAGTCCAAATTATACCAATTGAATGAGTAGGTTAGATATATTAAATAGTTAATTTTTACCAATCAATTAAATGGATTTTTGCTATAACTAATATTATTTTTAAATAAAAAAATGAATGAGCAGTGTAACGATTGAACTCTAAAGTTGCCTAGTTTAATATAGATCCTACAAAATTGAATCGGTACAATTTCCTTCAACGAAAAATAATCAGATACTCGTGTCATTTCTGTATAAATAGACATTCTTCCCATTACTCAGGCAGACTTCAACTTGGCTGATGAAGAAGCCAGATGGGATAAAATTCCATGTCCCACAAACACCAAAAAGGCCCCTAAAACACCAACTGTTTTCAGCGTCGTGAACAGGTCCAGCTGCACATTAACAAAAATGTAAATAAACAATAACTTCCAAGCGTTGGTAAGTAAATAGAACTGTTTGACTTAGTTGCCAGAAAAAACCTAGATGAAAAAATAGCATTCCAACAAATCGAATTATAGATCAGGATCATCACTCATGCCGATCAAGCATGTTATATTACGTAATTATATTCACACGATATAATATTCTCGTTGACAATGAAACGCCCTCCTTCATTGCCGCCTAAAAAGAAATTGACTCTCGTGTGTTCAATGGATCCGCACTAATTTTCATGAAAGCAGGGAGGGCATACCTTTAACCAGAAAAGTAAATAAAGCAACAGAACTGCAGCAATGCCAGCATGGAAGAGGATGGCATATGTAGCAGGTACTGTTGCTGAAGGGAAATTCTTTAGGTTCACTCCTAAGCGTAATAGCTGCACATTATATTGAAGAGAAAGATATAATGTCAAACACCATGCAGAAGATTAACCAAACCAAAAGAAAGATAATACAAGTTCTTCAATGTTGCAAGAACATTCGACACCGATGGTGACCAGACAATCCCCCAATCTCGCAAATTTCTATGCATAAGAATCAGAAGACATATGCCAACATAGGAAGCATATAATCCCATGTCTTTAAATTGACAATAAACGACTTAAAATGTTAAAGCCGTTAGACAAAGTCCCGATTGGAAGCCCAACTTCATGCAGATAACTCTAGAAATCCTGGAAGTTTTAAACATCTTTTTCTGAATATCACTGCATCGAAATGAAATCTTGAATCAAGAATCTAAACAGATTATGTTTTCATAGGAAGCGGTTCCAATAAGCATTTATCTGCATCCATAAAACTTTTAAATGTTTCTACGATTGAACTGGTTATCGAACCATTGAGATACCAATTAAGGTCGTGTAAAATAACCTTTACTGTGTTGTGCTTTTATAAGTGAAATAATGAGCTAACAAGGGGTTATATACAGAGATTTAAAATTTTCAGAGATTCATTGTTTATTTTAAAAGTCAAAATGTTACCTTCACACAAGTCAAAGTTCAATAAAACTATGTGCACTGTAGCAGCTTTGAGAATGTTGACAAGACTTACCCCAACCAAAAAGCCAACAAAAGGCAGAAGGGTCAAACTCAAGAAAGTGAGCGACAAATTTTGGGGCGGCTGCTTTTCAGGAGCCCTAAATAAGTGAGTGATCTCTGCTTTGGGACCATATCTTGTGCAAGGATCCACTGGTGGTGGAGGAGGACGGGCTGCCTTCCCAGGAGCTACTGGAAGATCTAATTCAATATGGCCAAGAGGTCGCAGGAAAGAGTTTTCCTGAAAGATCAAATTAATTTTTTTCCTAAGAATACTAGTGATGTAGGAGAAAGAGGGGAAATTAAGTAAAGACATGGAAGAGCAAGCTACCATGACAGCATCTCCAACTGTCAGCTCAATGTCATATCTGCCTGAGAGATAATAAAATTTCTCCACCAAACCAAGAAAGTCCTACATGCAAAAATGATCAAATGTTAGCAAGACAGGAACAATAATATTGGTCGATGAGAATTGAACTTTACAGTATTTAATTAAGAGAAACACAGGTAAAACAAAAATGTGCCTACCCCTATCGTAGCCATCTCTCAAAGCAGCTAAAGTAGACCAATCTATACCAGTAATATTTAGGTGCGACATATGAAAACTAGCACTTCAACTCTTTTCACTACATTATATGAGTTTGCACCCAGTGATTATTGACGAACTACACAATGCATCATATGAATTCTATGATGCTTAGACGAATTATATCAATCCAAATGAAGAGCCAATAACTAAGAGCCTATGTGATAATCAATACTTAACTAGAACAATTTCAAACGTCTTGCCGGTACTTCCAACCACAAATATGTGCTCAACATTTGTCTCATGTCTCAACTTGAGAAATACCTGCAGAACAAAAAAATCCTCAACAAAGTGAGTATTGAGTAAAGGGGAAAAAAATCAATGCAAGACCGTGAGGCTTGTCCATTGAAAAGGCAAATACAACCTGTTGAGGCTCAAAAGCATGACCATGAGATGTCGTCAATTGAAAAGATAAACGCAACTTTGCCAGGTGGTTAGCTGATAGTGAAACTACATCATTTCCGGTTAAATCTAGCCTGAATAGAAAAAGAGGAATTGGAAATGCAAAGTCAAAACCATATGCGATACAATATTCTGAATAGAAAGAAGTGCAGCAAGATATGAACTCATGGACATATTCAAACTTCAAAAATAATACAATGAGATACATCTCACATATCAACCAGTAAACAGTAGTAATTTTCTTATTAAGAGGACATAATGCACGCATCAATTATCAAATAGGCTATTTTAGACCAAACATGGAAACATACGTTTTCTGGGTTTCAATGCTTCCAAGATCACTGTCCAGTACTGCAATTTCAGCATCGCCAACTTTAATAACTCCAGTGACATATATTGGGACATGAGTTTGGCCCCCAGTAGCATAATCACTTCTTCTGTTGGAATCTTCAAGGACCACCTACAAGACGTGTTTTAAATGTTCTAATATCATGGACAGGCAGTTAAAAGCACAATTTGATTCCCTAGGGGGAAAAGATAAATCATTCAATCAAACAAAGAGGAATACCTCAAAAACAAACACATAAGTTCCCGTGTCCACATTCTCTGAGAAAACATCCAAGACATGAAGTCCACTTGATGGTTCATACTGGAGCTCCTGCAAACATGCAAAAGGTGTACTCAAACAACAGAATATTGAACAAATCAGAGATAAGAATATCACAAGATAGTCAATTAGTCATCACCCACCTTACTCTCAAAAACAGCTGAACCTTTAGACCCAGTGCCAAAAGCTCGGACAAGTTTAACCATTAGGGGTGGAGCAGCAGCACCAAGCACTGTATTTACCCTAACCTGATAAATTTTATTAAAACAAACAAACAAACAAAAACCTCATCTTACTTTCACGACAGTAAAAGAAAACTTGAGAAGTAACCGTGATACACAATTCACAGATGCAAATCTAAAATTATGAAGAGACCAACGCAAATGTGTGTAGAAGAACAGATGCTGTAAATGTTCTTTATAATTATAGAGTGCAGCAGGTCATTGTATCCCAACTAGAATGCTAACACAAGAGTCACACATGTGTACAAACAAGCAAAACACACGGCCCAATATAAGCTATATCCTTATCCTATCACTATTCATAAGCCACCAACTTCCTACAAAAATTATAGAACGATTAATTACCACAAGCTACTTAATTGTAGAAAAAACCAGAAATTTATTAATCATTTTGACCAAGTTAGATACCTTAAGCTGGTCCTTCTGGGTCAGCGAGAAAACTGTTGCAGGAAGTGACAATATTAATGGGATGGAAACCCTGCAGCAGCAAAATAATTCATGATATCCAACTTGCTCAAAATTCATGAAAGGGCAAGTATATCAGAAAGAAAGAAAGCTCAGAAGGAAAAAAGGAAACAGTACCACAGAGATGCAAATCATAATTGCTGCTGATAAAGTACTTGCCTGTTGCTCTCTAGAAAAGCTAATGACTCTACTTGATTGAAGAAATCCTTTGCATCTTCTGGGATTCCTATACCCAGGAAGAATTTTGCTAAACCCAAAATTTTATTCTCTGGAAGCTGGAAATTCAAATATAAAGCATTAATAGAAATTTTTTGCAGATAATAAATAAAAATTGCTATCCCTTATACTCCACATGCATTTATTTTTCCAGAAGTCGCAGCTGCAAATGCTGTAAGCCCTCGAACAACTGAAGCAGTTGTGAAAAGGGAACCCAGTTGTTCACCAGTACCAACTATCTTCTCACCAAAATAAAAGGTTCCATCATCTGAAAATAGACCAGGTGTTCATTTAAGACCAATAAAATAAAGTATAAGGTATGAGAAAAGGCAGGACCAGAAAACAGAAAAAAGCGGTCAGAAATTAAACTTGGCAGGCTTGGAATACATGTTGTGCAGAGTCTTCAATTGATGCCAAGAAAATCGAAACACAGTAGGAATGTAATGCACACACTGATGCTAGCTTGAAATGATTTTTCCCCAGACAACTAATAAAGGCGATCAAATCAATTGAAATTGAAACTCCACATGCAAAAATATGGTAAGATTTTTATAATTCAAATGAATTTCTGTGAATATACTTAAATCAAGCATACAATTTTCTAAAATAAGCATAAATTCACCATCTATCTATTTTCAATAGAAATCCATTATAAAAGGACCGTGGCTATCCAGCCGAAGAGTTCTAAGTTTACAAATAATACTATTAATGAGATTAAAGCACAGCTACACTTACCGTAATTTTCAATCCTGTCAAATAGCTTCAGTATATCATTTTTCACTGCATTGATCTGCCAATATGTAGCTAAAATAAGAACATAAGTTCCAGAATAAAAGCAAGTTCAGCTCAGATAACTGCCTGACACAAATTAGTTGTCAGTTAAATGCAGGTCCGTTGATAAATCACCACTAACAACCATCCTATTATGTTACTTTTAGCTACTTTGTCCTGCTAATATTTTCCACCCAACTGACCCCTCTGTAGTTGGGTATGATGGTCTAGGGTTGAACTAAAAGCCCTGGAATGAGTAGTAAGTGATACTGTGACCTCAGGCTCCTTTTGCTTGATTTGAATCAATTTGCCCTAATCTAACAATATTTCATTAGAAAGCATTCTTCCATCAATACTGAATCGATGCCAATATATTATTCCTCAGAAGGTCAAGTGAAAGCACTTAATGCAAACAAACTTAATTGAACAAAGCACAAACAACCTCAAAAGCTTCCCCAAAAAATTTCACTATATGATACTCTATCTGTTTCTATATATAAGAGAAAATAATTGTATCCCACAATTTAAGAACATCAATTAACTACAATAATTATGTCTGAAATTTAAAAATACCCATGCATTTAATCAGAATAAGACTGCATTAATTATTTCTTGTGAATGAAATTATGAGAGATAATTTAAGAAAATTGTAATAAATGCTTATTGAGATATATAATTTTGCTTATAAAGAAAAACAGAACATTAAGTGACAGTTTCTCTTATATATAGAAAAGGAGGGAGTATTATTTATTACCATTATTTTATTTAGATGATTTTCTAGAATGGCATATGAAACTTTCATACCTCCAAAATTGAAGAATAGACAATAATATATTGTAAAGATCCAAAATTTTACCCTAGAGTGATCAATTTCTGAAGATGCCAGTGAGACCACTCCGGCAAGTGCTTCAAGAGCTAACCCTGCAGCCCAATGATAAGATCAATTTGTCAATAAAGGTCAATTGTAGTCATTATAATATTTCCAGGAAACCCAAAGCTAACACTAAAAAAAAAATCATCATTTAATTCATTACCAGCAGCATAGGTACTGGGGTTTGGATTGTTAGAGCCATAATGCCATCTTCCATCACTTTGGCTCAAAGCCTGTCAATAATGCAGGATATTAATAAGCCCAAGCATTCAAAGGACAGAAAGAATTATAAGTGCAGCAAAAGAAGCGCATTGAAAATGGGCTGTGGTTCTTATACAGAGACTGCCAGCTAAAATTATATGAGGCAATATCATGTATCCAAAAGCAAACCTAACTAACATCTAAATTATGACAATAAAAGAGAACAAACCTTGATAGAACGAAAAGTTCCATCAGCATCAGCTAAAAGGACATCAACATTAGAAGCATGATCCTGCAAAGAAAGGAGGACAAAGATTTGATGAGATGCACCAACTATATTTATAATGAAATGTAATATCAATTTAATAATCCATGAGTGGAAGAAATTGTGCACAAAAGAGACCAGTA
Source organism: Prosopis cineraria (assembly GCF_029017545.1). NCBI lineage: Eukaryota > Viridiplantae > Streptophyta > Magnoliopsida > Fabales > Fabaceae > Prosopis > Prosopis cineraria. Next base: position 45,112,272 of record NW_026555332.1, read on the forward strand.
CTTGAGGATAGCTTAAATACAACCATGAGGATTAAAAGACCAATGAAGAGCACGCAAACACATTGGGTGAAAGGGAAATGGAGCTCAAGTCATGAACAGACAGGAACATGATTGTAATCTTCACATATGCATCAGATATTCCCATAAATTCTGGTAAAAACACATCTAGTCTAACATAATCTGTTTGGGAAACCAAGCATAAGTCCAGAAAATTACCTTGATAAGTATCAAACTTCCTATTGAGTAGTATAAATCAAGCAAAGTACTCGCATCATTGATTGTGGCCTTAATTTGAGAAGCAATATCCTTGTACAAGATCAATAAATTTTGGCATCAACTTTGAGACTTAGAAGACACCAGTAGATCTTTTGGGTGATAAAATTTAAGCTGCAAATAACAGAATAATGCCTTTAGAATAAAATACCTTGAAAACCTCCTCATTGACCCCACATTTTAGTAAGCTATTAACTTTTAAGGCATAGAACGAATTCTTCAGAGGAGATGATGACCCAAGATTTTCTGATACTTTCTGGCAAGTGGTTGTGCTGACATCTGGCTTATTTTCAATGGCAAGAATCTCAAAAACTCTCAAGGCCTCGTATGCATCTTCTAAGCTGATAACATACAACAGGACAACACTTAGTTGACTTGGATAGAGTCACTCGAAAATTCATTAGAGACAAATATTGAGTTTTTTTATATTAGACACGTAACGCGTCTTAGAGCAAAAGCAATCTTTTCATAACACTACATTCTACATGTGCTTAAATTAGGGTAATGATGCATTTTGAACAAAACAATGCGGCGGCTTAAAATTAAATCCAAGAAAAACTAATTATAATATGGCTGATTTCAGACTTCACTGATCACTCAATGAGAATGTGTGACTTTAGCTATGACTCGATTTGAGGGAACCCCTTAACGGATATAAAAATAAATAAATAAATAAAAGCATGGCAAAATTATAATTTCTGAACGCGAATATGAATCGCTATATGACGAACTGGAACATAAATATCATGCGATAAGCATGTAAATTGACTTCTACAACAAATCATGGGGTACTAAGTTGTTCAACGAGTAGCCACTCCACAATGGTAACAATAAATCAGTAGTCACCTAGAAAACGATCCATCGATGGGAGTGAAGAGTTCTAGGGCAGCGGATCGGTGAGAGTCAGAGATCGGCTCAAAATTTGTAGCAGCTTGGCAGATCGAAAGAGCCAAAAATAGCGCCAGAAATCCTCCTAGGCTTCTGGCCATTCCTGCACTCACGAATCAGACAAATTCAGATGAATGCAAATGACATTGCCATGCTTACTGCTTTAGGGTTTTAGATCGTGAAGCATGAGAGAATTAGGCGATATACGGAAGTTGTATCAGAGAATGATCGGTACCGTACTTGGCGCACTCCGAGGGCGACGACTTCTACTGAACTGAGAGTATGAGACTGAAACTAATGTTTGGATTTGCACCGGGAGACCAAAGAGGCAAAGGGCTCAGAAAAACGGGCTAATTGTAGTAATTTATAACTTAATTTTCGGTCACAACTTACAATTATGACTTTTGCTTTTCTTTCTTTCTTTCTTTTTTTTTTTTTGTTCCTTACAGTTAGGACTTTTTTTGTATGTGGAAACTGGAAACTTACAAACTAGCACCTTCCACCGCTTTTCGAGGCGCCTCCGTTTGCCAGCCCTTTCTCCCTCTCAACTTCAGTAATTAAGATTCAATATATTATAAAAAAAATTAAAATCATTTTTGTGAAATATTTTTTTTATTAAACTTATGGCCATTTTCAGGCCAAAATTTAACAATTTAAATTAAAAATACTTATCTATTATTTAATGTTGCCATGCAAATTTTATAATATAATATTAAATTTTAATTGAAGTTGAGATTTAATAATGGAGAAGATAGAAAGGCAATGGGAAAAATGGATTTTGATTTATAAACAAAAAGTACATTTTACTGTGTGTGGGATGTACTAAGGTGCCAACTCTTTATTTAGCTTGTTTGGTTTGAAGAGAATGGAATGGAGGGATTAGGGAATGAAAAAAAATTAATGACTTAAATTTTAAAATTTAACAAATGAGATTATAAAATTTGGGGAAATCACAACTATTAGCAGCTATAATTTTATAACCTTTTTTTATTGGCCCCTATATTTTTTGTCAACATTATATGTCCTTTTAGTTTTTCTTGTCTTTTAAATAGGTTTAGGGGACAATAAGATGACAATAATAACAATATTAAATTATTTGATGGGTAAACTAATAACAGTGATGAGAATGCTAATATATTTAAAGCACGATAAGTTGTCAATTTAAATTAGCAACAGATAACAAGGGGGACAATTTTTTCTGACAAAGATTATTCTGGCAGTTGCACCTATCATCAAAAAGTGATTTCCAATCATTATAAGTTAAACCTTTTACCTTGTGCATCAAATGTTTTAATTGTATACCATTCATACTGCATCATTGTTCATTTGAACATTTTTTAAAATAAAAGGACTAACATCACATAACAACTATAAAGACTTGGAATATTAAAAAAAAAATACAAAGACTAATAACAAAGTATGATAAAATTATAGAGACCAATAATTATGTTACTCCTATAATTTTAACAAAGAGAAAATGTGAGAGAAGTAAGAAAAATCAATCAAAAACTTTCAATTCCACTCTCCATTTTTTAACATTAAGCAAATCTATTTTCTTCAAAGTTCAAACTAAATAAATTATAAACATTTTCAGTCAGAGGTTTTCAAGGAGATGGGGCTAAGGTGCTCCCCTCTTCTTATTTGGTTGGTATTTGACGAAGAAATGGGAGAGAAGCTAATTGTTTTGATTGAGAAATTGAAGGTGAAAGGAGGGAAGCAACTCCCCTCCCACCCTTCCCTCCAATTTGAAATTTTTTGGAGGAAAGAAAAAATAATTCATGAACTAAATTATTTGCTTATTATTTTAATTTTTTTAAATACCTTTAATATAAAAAAAATCATGTATTATCTTCCTCTCTCTTGTAATAAAATAAATTTTATCACCTTATAAAAATTAATGTATAATTTTTTAGTGTCTAAAATTTTAATTTTTTTTCCATTAGACATGCTAATAAAATATAATATTAATGTATTTATTTTTCAAAAAGTGTTATTGATATGAGTCCATGTCATTAAAAAAATCATAAAATATAATGTAACTATTTTTAATGATAAATCAAAGCAAAAAAAAAAATCAACTTCCATTTGATAATAATAAAATTGTCAACTTATCATTTATTTCCCTCCTTAAACCAAATAAAGGTTCATTAAAATCATTATCCTCCCCTTTCTTCCCTTCCAATCAATCCAAATAAGAGATCATTAATTCCCCTCCCCAATCCCCTCCTGTTCTCCTGAATTAAACATAACCTATAAGCAAGATGGAGAGAGTGGGGGCTAACAGGGGTCATGGCTCCCCTAACTTTTTAATTTTTTCTTAATAAAATGTAGGAATTATGTATTTTCGGCTCCTTTAAATTGGCACATTATAGAATTTATAAAACACTATATGAAATTCGCATTTTAATTCTAACTAGATGAAATTCTCATTTTAATTCTATATGTAGTCTCTTTTTTTATAGGTGAATGTAGGCAGAGCCCTGCTTTATTCCATCATTGAAACTTCTCTTGAGTGAGTAACACCCAAATGTAACAGTACGGAGCCACCCCTTGGGCCTCGACTCGGTACTGGACTCTGGCCCATCACTGGACCAAAGCCGACTTTCCCACAGGTGGTACTGTGGTTATTCCTCATTCAATGGTACCAGACTTCGCCTCAACTTCATTAAGGTGGTAGAGGTTGGAGGTTCGAGTTTGGGGAGGTTCCAAAAGACCCTGGAGAGGCAGTGGTGAGGAATAACCACAGTACCACCTGTGGGAAAGTCGGCTTTGGTCCAGTGATGGGCCAGAGTCCAGTACCGAGTCGAGGCCCAAGGGGTGGCTCCGTACTGTTACATAAAAGTGGTTCAATGGTACCAGACTTCGCCTCAACTTCATTAAGGTGGTAGAGGTTGGAGGTTCGAGTCTGGGGAGGTTCCAAAAGACCCTAGAGAGGCAGTGGTGAGGAATAACCACAGTACCACCTGTGAGAAAGTCGGCTTTGGTCCAGTGATGGGCCAGAGTCCAGTACCGAGTCGAGGCCCAAGGGGTGGCTCCGTACTGTTACACAAAAAGTCATTATACACTAAATCCTGTAAAGCATTAAGAAGATCCCATAAAGGAATAAGTGAAAAATCATAAGAAAACTGTGATTAGGAAGCCAATCCGCACACTGGTTACCTTTCCTATATACATGATTGAAAACAATATTTCTAAAAAAATCAAGAACTCTACAAATATCATCAAGAAAAATACTACTAGACTTTTTCTCCACCCAAGCATATTTCACTATTGATAAGACAGCAATTGAATCTCCTTCAATGATTAGATTTTCTATTAACAGCTCCTTCACCAACCTAACTCCCCAAAGCATACCCCATAATTTTGCATTTATAGCTGAACAATCACCTATTTTCTTAAAAAATCCAGCCACCCAGTCTCCATTATTGTTTCTCAGTAGACCACCACACCCAACCATACTTAAGCTACTTTTGCCACGCACCAAAGTTCAATTTAAACCATCTCAAGGGGATAAGACCATCAAACATCAATAATGGTTGTTCTCAACACAATCAAAAAATCACCACCCATCAAATTATCCAATTCCCAAACATAATGATTTCTAATGTTTGCTGGGTTCTCAGGCATAACAAAATTAGAATCAAATACGGTTTTACTACCCTAAAACCATTGCCACCAAATAGCCATAGCAAAAATTTACTCTAGTCAGATCTACCCCTCGTATTCACATCTATCCAATCACGCAAGTTAAGTTGGAAGAAATTAGAATTTACCTCAAATCTACCAAGTTAAAGCCATATAAATTTTGCTTTTTCACAATCCCGAATAGCATGGAGAATATCCTCCACATCTTGCACATATCTGCAACAATTAGGAGAACTATCAAATAATCTTGCTCTCCTCTCTGAAGATAATAATCTTTCATGCATCAAAAGCCACAAAAAAACTTGAATTCTTCTTGGATCCTTCCACCTCCATAAAACATCCTGGCCCTTATCACACACATCCCCCTGATTCACTGTTAGTATGTGATATATATTAGAAATACAAAAATTATTATGAGTTGCTCCTCTCCATCTAATACAATCTAACCCGTAGATCGGCTTTGGGGTTTGTATTGCTTAGAGCTTCACCGAAACCTCCTCAAGTAAGTAATCCTTAAGATACAAGAATTCCTATTCTTATGCTTCATTCACCATATCACTAACCTTGTACTCCAGTAATCTCCCTTTAGGTCTCCTAAAATAAACATCAAGAAGTCTTTCATCATTACGCAACCATAAATCCTTCCAAAAATTAAATTTGTTACCATCCCTATATTCCCAGGCTATCATACTCACAAGATCAGGCCAGCATCTATCGAGGAATTTCCATAACATAGAATCCGAGTCTTTCACCTAGCATTCCTCGTGCAGATTTACACCACACTCATATAACAAGGCACATCAAAGCTTCATTCATCTTAGCTAAATCATGCAAACCCATGCCACCATATCTTTTAGGCTTACACATGACATCCCAGCTAACAACATGAATTTTCCTTTTCCCCTCAGAGAAACCCCAAATAAAATCACATTGTAATTTTGTAATTTTAGCATAAACACCCACAGGAATATGACTATGTTGCATTGTAAAATAGGAATATGAGAGGTAACCAATTATACTAATGTGATCCTACCTACAAGGGACAGATTTTGCTTCTTCCAACCAAACAGCTTGTTGTATAGAAAAACTATTTTGGTAGCTTAAAGATATGGTTGTTATAGGATCTATTCATTTTCAACAAGATAATACTATACATTTTTTTAAAGTATTAATGTTATTTTATTTTACTTTCGTTTTATATTTACTAAAAGAAATTGTGAGAATCATTATTAACAAACTTTGTTAAGCATTGCAACAAAAATATCAAAATATATTGAATGCTATGTACTTGATATCTATATGATAAATTACTTATCCAAAAGTCAAGAGGTTTAGTGAAGATGTTCTTCTAAAAAGAATTACTTTTTTTAAATAATCAAGCTTTTGAAATTTATAATATGAATGATTTTTATCTAATATAACTTGATCTTATTGACATAAAAATTTTATGACAAGTAAGCATTATCAATGTGTTAATATATTTGTTCACTTTAATTATCAATTGAAAAAATTAAATAGTAAATTCAATAAGCAAGTAATATAGCTTATTATATTGAGCAGAACTTAAAATTTCAATGATGTATTTAAATCATTTAACACTCAAAGGGATAATGAAATTTTCACTAATTTAATGATAATTCATATTGAGAATGAAATTGCTATAACATTTATAGTAGATATAATAACTAATGATTTTTACACCATAAAAAATCAATGAGCAAAACTTTATATATATATATATATATATATTGTTATACATGTGTAAAATTAAATATAAAAATAAATGTTGATATATTTATATTATATCAATAATATATATACAACTTTTCTTTAATTATCATATATATTTTATCATCCCGGTCTCCCCTAATAAAAATTTCTAACTCAGCCCATGCCTATAAGTGAAGTTAAATATTGAGTAAATATTATTTTAATAATTGCCCAAAATATTATCCATGTTATTATTTAAATCGGCAAGACTTGAGTACTTGTAAAACCAGTATATAAAAACCAACCATTTGTTCAACCCTAACCTTTATTAATCAAGTTTAGGGCTAGATTTGTGAGCTAATTTTTAATTCATTTTTAAATTTTTGAAAAATTTAATTTTTTATATTATAATATTACACATTCTTTTTTATAAAATACAAATTATAATATTAAAAAAATTAAAATAAATAACATAAATTTTAATTTTAAAGTATAAACACATGTTTTAATGTCTAAATTTAATTTAAAAATTGGAAATGTTTTATTTTTATGGGTAAAACTAGACACAAGTTTGAATGAGCAGTCTATGCCTGAGCCCTTTTTTTCATGGCTTAAATGGACCAAGCTTGGAATCCCTTCTATACAAAAAAAAAAAAAAAACCCAATTCTTTAAGCCCAAACCCTTAAAAGAGGGATTAAACAGATAACCTAATAAGCCTGACTAATATTCCTAACTCTAAGTACTTAGTCTTATATAATTATTTTATTTTTATTCAACTAAATCAAAATAAGTAGATTTAATATGTTAATAATATTAATAACAATACATACAATAAATAATATATAAAAGATCTAAGTGTTTTGATTTAATTGAAAATAAGTATCTTAAGTATATAAAAATAAATATATAAGTTTTTCCATGTTTAAAAAATATTAATAATTATCTATGTTCTCATAGCTATTTATGCTTCAGAAATAAAAAGACACAATTATTTGTCCTTTTATTGTTATAGTTATTTGTTTATCAACTCAATTTTACATTTTACAAATATTATTATCCATTGTAATATTATAAAGTCAATGTTTAACTTTAATTATTTTTACTCTTGTTTGGTCGGAAGTAACGAGGGACTTTAATAAGTTTAATTTAAAAAAAATATAAAGGGTGGAGTTGATAATTTTTAAATTTAAATCAAGCTTAGACATAGAATTTTGAATCAAGAATAATTAGACCCAGTTTAGCATCTAAGAATTGAAAGTAAGGAAGTGGAATCAGACACGAAATCCTAGGGTTCGTTTGGTTTTCCTCCGTTTCACTTTCTGAAAGCAAAATTTTACTTTTAGAAAGTTAAAAGTTGTTTGGGTAGAATATTTCACAGAAAAGCACATCCTGAAAGTACATTCAAACAGTAGCTGAAAGTGGATTTCTAAAATGTAACTATTTGAAGCTTTTGAAAAGTGTATTTGAAAAATAGGATGTTATTTGACCATACTATCCTAAGTTTAATCTCTTATTCTTTTATTTAAAAAATAGTTAATTCATTAAAAATATAATTATTATTTTAATAATAATAATTAGGTATCAATTTTTTAAATATTATAAATTGAATAATTAATCATATTAATTTTTAGCATTAATGTATCTTAAAAATTACAAATCTTTATTACATCTTTTAAAATTACAAATTAAAAAATACAAAGAACTAGGGATCAAATTTTTAGCATTATAGATCAAAATTTATGTTATTTAAAATCTTTATTATATTTTTTAAATATTTTAAATATATTACATTTGTATAATAAAAATTATAAATCATTATAAATTAATGTCCTTTTTGGTAATTGTACACTCAAAAGCACATTTTACTATCACAAACCAAACAACTTTCAATGTATCAAACTGACTTTTGAAAAAATATATTCAAACACAAATTTCGTTACAACAACTGACTTTCGCTAAATTGACTTTCACCAAATGAACTTTTGACAAACTGAAAACCAAACGCACACCTAGTCTATGCCTGTTTGGTATGACATATTTAAGATTTTTAAGAATCTTGATTCTGTCAAAAATCCTTAAAATTAGATTCTTTCCTCACCTTTAAAGAATCGGATTCTTTTTCATGGAATCTCATCTTGCCCTCTCCAATCAACTCATCATTGAGCTTCAAATCAATAGCCGCTACCTTAGTTTTAATCTTCGCTAATAGCATCTCAGGGTCCTCTAGGTTTGAGCTTCTCTACTTATGTTCTAGCAAAAACTCAAGTACAACATCCATGGTAATGACAACCTAGAGGTGGAGATCGTGCTTTAAGATAAGGGCACTGTTGGAACTGACATAGAGGCATAAGGTGTCAACGACGATAATGCCATCTCCAGTCAAGAATCCAATGGTACCTTGTTTCATGTGTGCATGCTAGATTTAACCATTGATTTTTATTCGATACACACTTGAATTTGTCTTGAATTTATATGGTTTTTTGCTAATTTGTTTTTTATCATTTGGGTGATTTTGATTTTTTTTTTTGTGATGAGTCTGTGTGTTGTTGTCAAAGAAAAGGGAAGAAGGCAAGGGACAAATGAGGTCTTTAATTTTGAGAGAAATACTTTCTTCCTAATTTAAATACAAATATTTATTAAAATTATATCAAGATTTCTTCATCACACCCAGCATATTTTTAAAACTAAATTCTATTTCGATTCCAATTCTATTTTTGATTTTGATTTCATAAAAAACTCTTTCATCATGTTAAATGGGGCCTTAATTCTTAAGAGTGGTATTTAATATGTATTATGTGGTTAAACAAGTTCTCCTAGTAATAATTAATTTTTTTATTTAATATAATGCCTTTAACATAAGTTCTTAAATAAATTGTCCAGAGTAATTGAGAATTCTGAATCAAGTCACAAGTACAGCTCTTGAGATGGCATCAAACAAAGCATTTTACCTAGAGAATTTCTAGCAATCAGGAATAATTTTAAGTTAACCTCAATATGCTATAATCACAGTGACATTTAAGATGACACACCATAAGTGAGCATTGAACAATGTAAGTAAGTCATCATATTAATTCTTGAGGAACGTAAGGGCTTATAGGAATTGTCCTCTCCTAACTGATAAAAACGGAGGACCTACAGGTTGCCCTACTTCACGCCAGGCTAAACCCATTCATTAAATAGGTTAGGTTAGGCTAAGTTTAGATATTTGACCTGGCCTATTTAGATAAATAGGTCGCGTCTATTTTTATAATGCCTAACCCATGAGCCTCACAAGCCAATACATGTACATGTATATTATTATAATATGTAATATATAACGTATACTATTTAATTTAGAAATTTAGATATAATCAACGCCACTCCCTTTCTTTAGTCCCTTTTAGTTCTTCTAGATCAAAATCAAAAGCACTAAATGGTTCTTCATTGCCCATGTTCCTTTTTATTATCTCTTGTATGACAAACTCTGATATATTAGTGTCACCGTTTGATTTTCAATCAAATGTTTTTTTTTTCGTTTTTCATTTCTAATTTTTTGATTATGTCTTTCAATTAAATTGGACTTATGTAAGTATTAATTTTAATGTTATTACTATATTGTTGTATTTTATCATGGTTAATAAGTTCAATTGCTTATTATATATTTTAAGTAATAAACCAGTTGTATATATGTATGCTTTAATGATCCTAAAACTTATACAAGACCTTTAAAACTTATTATGTGAGCTTATTTAAAAGGCTACTTTAAGCTGGTTTTTAAATAGACTTTCATACCAAGCCAATCTTTAAATAAACTCGAGCCTAAACTGTAAAAAAATTTTATATAGGCTTCAAGTTAGGCTTGAATTTATATGACCAAAGCCTAACTCAGTCTAACTTATTTCCATTACTACCAACTAATACACTCCATACATACTTTCAAGAATCAAATCTTAGAATGATGTTTAAAACTCTTGGATCACTATAGTTCTTGTTACATTCACTTGGCCATGGTTTCTTATTCTTAAACTTGGAAAAAGTGAGGAAAAAATAGGATTATAATTGCCAATTTCTTATTTTAGTTAAGTAGACAGTAGAATTGAAAGTGGTTGAGTAGAGCTTGACTTGAATATTGATGATAAAAACTTGACCATTTAAGTTCAACATGTGGTGCGAGTTGGCCTAGCCCATTATAGAAAAGGAGCTTATTTTTTCAAGAGAATTTCAATAAGGACTTTTGACTAAACTTATTTACATTCAAAGGTTCTAAATTTTTAAAATTTCACTACAATCCAGGGGTGATGATTTGACACTAAATTTATGAAAAAATGACCAAATTATCCCTCATTTAAATTAATATCAAAACTTTTTTCCTTTACTTATTTATTTACTTACGGAATGTTATTAATTGCCCTACTTAATCTGTTTTCATTTTAGGTATTTTAATCATTTTAAGACAATTTGTTGATTCCATATTGTATGTTTTTCATATACTTATAGAGTATTGTTAATTTCTTTACTTACTTGTTCATTGCGTTGTTTCACTTATTCATTATCAAACTTTTACTTGATTTTATTTCAAGAAAATAAACAAGTGAGTAGGGTAATTAACAATATTCGATAAGAAAATGAACAAGTAAAATAGGACAGTTCTGATATTCTTTTAAAGAAAAAGTAATTTTATCATTTTTTTTCAAAAATTTAATATCAAATCAGTGGTATCCTTGAACTGTAATGAAATTTTAAAAATTTTTAAGGTTTAAATATAATTAAATATGGTCAAGGAATTCTTATTGAAATTCTTCCTATTTTTTTCAGCCCAACGTATTTCAAGATTGGCAGGCAAGCCTATTTTCACGACTCCATCTTCTAATTCCTCCTTCCAAAATTCTTTCATATCCCAAGATGTAAAATATAGTTCATAATCGTTGGCGAAAAAAAAAAGAGTTTATATTTATAGTTTTATAAAAGGAAAGGTGGGATATCAAATCGCTCCAGGGACGAATGGGGAAAAAAAACTATATGTGAATTCCTCATTTATGAAGTCGGTTAAGACGTTCCATCATTTTGCGCTTTGCTTCCCATATTTCATTAATAACTTTGGCTTATTGCCATTTACTGATTTGACAAATTAATATCAACATATTAAATTAATTAAGGATTAAAGGCAATCTTGCCTCTCAATTATTTATTCATAAGTGTATAGTATTTTAAATTTATATGTGATGTAAATTTTCTCTTCAATATTTAAAAATAATATGCTGAACATTAGAACTTAAAAAGTTAATATTAACTATTAGTTGACTTAAAATTTATAGTAAAGAACATAAAAAATTATAGCAAATAACTCATACAATCACCCATAAATATCCTATAAGAAAATTAACACAAATTAAGTCCCTTCAATCAATTCCATATAAATACCAAAATATAAATGTTATTTCTTAACATAAAAAAGATTAAAATATGATCTTGATTGATCATTTTAATTAGCTACCTAGTAATTAATAGATCACTATTGCTTAGCAGCAACGCCAATAAATAATAAAAAGTATTACATTTATTTTAATATTATCTTATTAAAATAATAATAATTTATATATAATAATTTAAATATTATTATTTACAAATTTTCATTCACAATATATAAGTTGTAACGGCCCAAAAACTTTTATTAAGAGCATTAAACAAAGTAAAACGTGATTGGGACTTAAAATTTAGTTTTGAGGAAACAATGGAATATTTGATTAAAACCATCCACGATTGACTCCTCTGTTGGTGATGATCGATCACAACTGAGCACCCTTGGAGTGGAGCTAGCACTAAGCAAACGAGTTACAGGCTAACTCGCTCGAGATGTCAATTTTTGCTGGTTGGATTGGGCTAGCTTACCAGATAAAATGGGCTAGAAAACCTAATCCAACTGTTTTCTAGCAGGCTAGCCAACCCGCGGGCTGGCCCGCAAAAAAATATCAAATTTTTTTAATAATTTAAAATTTATATAATATAAATATATATTTATTTCATATTTTAAAATAAATTAGCAATTAAAAAACTTGTAAATAAATAAAATAAACATATAATTCAACCAAGCAAATTCATTTTGCTAGATTTTTAATATCAATCATCTTCTCGCTTAGGTGTGCTATCATTAACATTGAGAAAAAATTTAAATATAAATTTATATTATTTTTCTTAGCAAATTCATATTTATGATTTCAATCGATAGATCTTATGAGATTAATAAATAATATATATTTAAAATATTTCTATAAAAACTAATAAATTATCTTCATAAACTATAATAAAAAATTTATTTACAAATTGTAAAAAATATTTACACTATTTTTTAAATATAAAAAATATATTTGAGAGTCATAAATTATATATTTAAGAAATATTATCATTATTGTAAATTTATAAAAAGATATAATATGATTAAAAATAAAAAATTATTTTTTAAAAAAATATGCTGGCCTACGAGCCAGCCTGTTTTAGCCTACTAGTTTTACGGGTTGGGTTAGCCCAGCCCATTTTAAAAAATGAGCTAATTTTTTTAATTTAACTCGTCAATTTTTGCTGGTTAAACGAGTTAACCCGTGGGCTCAACCCATTTTCTCTACTCTAAGTGGAGCATGCTCTCTGATTAAAGCCATCCACATGTGTGTTTTACACTAGACAAAACCATCAACAGTTTTGAATTGTGAGGATAAATCCTGTTTAGTAGTTGCAGACGTGAAGGGTTATGTTTTTAAACATGCATGACCGTTCGTGAATTTAAAATTAGAATAGCATTTAAATGCCCAAAAATGTAGAACATAAAAGAAATAGAGAGGGAGGTCAGAGGAGATGGTGGAGCTCTACTATGGCTTGGCTTTTCCAGCATTTTGGGGCTTTTTTTGTCTACGAATCACTTGAAGTAAGTCCCCCCATCGTTTCTCTTTCATCCTAGTTACTCTTCAAGGTTAGGGTTTATAATTCCTCTCTTGACCTTAGTTCTTGGTGGCATTTCTAAGCTTTATTTGACCATGGTCGAATTAAATAGGTGGAATGGAGTTGTTGGTAGTTCGTTTTTGCTTATAGAATAAAGGGTACTGGTGATTTGATCATTGAATTTGAATTTATTTAGTTTAGGCAAATCTTAGACTCTTTGATGAAGAAATTTGATTGTAGAGTGTTATAAATTTTTATTGTTGTTGTTAGGAGTTTAATGAAATTAATAAACTCATTGAATATGAACTTACACTCATGGGTTGGAATTTTGGTATTTAAAGTGTGTAATTGAAAGTTGAAAGTGATAAGTTTATTAATTATTGTTATGGATTATAGATTAACCATGTGCCTTACCATTTGAGCTTAAATGTAAGCTTAGTAAATAGGTTTAGTAAGGAGTAACTTTTGATCTCTTAAAAGTTTTAGGTAATAGGAGAAAATGTAGTTTATGCTTTTGCTTGTTTACTTAATTATATATGTTTATGATTTGTTTTAAAAATGTGAATATTCTTTTGAAATATGCACAAAATACAAGTGTGACATGAAATTGATGTTTCAAGTGATTATTGGCAAAAATGAATTTGATTGTGTGATGATGTGATTAATATAACGTTAAGCATGATTATGAGGAGATGTAAGAGAAACGTGAAGTGTCATGATGCTAAAATACTAAATACAATATTTAAGCTATTATTGTGATTTGATAAATTACCTTGAGAAAGTATATGTACTTGAGAATTGACTAGTTGATAATTTAAGAAATTACATGTTATGTACACGATGATTGAGATTTGCATGCAAAGTGTGTGAAGATTGAGAATATACATGTTATGAGTGAGTATGTGTTGCATAGCATGATTATATGAGGTGGAAGTTCACATAGGTGGAGAAGTAGAGAATTGAACCCACATCATAAGCTCACCATTAGAGCTTGGTGGTTTGCCAATTAATTATTATCTCACTTATTCTATGAGAGACTATCTCATGGTTTATCATAAGACTCAAACTTAACTAGTTTCTACTTATTCAGCGAGGAGGCTAGCTTAGAGGCACAACACTCTATAGTGTGTGAAGTGGGGAAAACTCTAGTCTAAGAGTGAATGTAGTAGCTTTGGCTTGGCAGTTTCTCACAATTGGAAAGCTTAAGTAGTGACAAACACATTGATTATATAACCTATAGTTTCAGTTGGAGGTATTAAGAGGATATAAGGATAGAGTTGATCATACATGTCATCTTCATGGTTACATGGTTATTGTTATCATGGCATTTGCATATCATGGCATTTTATAGTTACATGATTGCTAGTATTGTGCCCGTGGTTGTGTATTGACTATTGTGGTTATAATATGTTTCAAACTACACCACTTGCATTGCTATAATTAATTAATTTGCATTTGTATAGGTTAAATGTTACCAAGTGGTTGTAGTTACCTTTCATTTAACATTTTACAAGTACTAACTTCAATCAAGACAAAAAGGAAAAGATCTGAGGCTTAGGATATGAATCATACTGTAATGCCTCATTTAGCATCTTAGTTTGTATAGGTCTAATTTAATACAATATTGCCAATTCGGTTGAGTTTAATCATGCTTGCACTAAATACATATTACTTGTGGCTGTTGAGTATAGGGCCCTTGATTATTGGTAAGGTAACTTGTGTATAGGCTGGTTAGATTATAGGTGTATGAATGGATGCGTTCTATACTGAATGTGATTAATGTGATGCATTGTATAGGTCATTATAAGTTTCTTGAGTATGGTCTAAGGCTATTATTAGGCTTTTAGCACTTTAGTTGGGTTGTAAACACTTGGAGGGTTAAAAATGTGAAAATGTTATCATTGTGATTTCGGGTGTCCAATTTGTAATATGATCTTATTTGAAAACGAAACTGGTGCCATTAGTTAGTTGTTTGAATAAGCCTTTTGTGAATATCTAAATCACCTTAATTGGATATCAAATAGAAATTTGAGACTCACCGAAAGTTCAACCCTTGGATTTATAATTTGACAATAATAGGCTATTTGAAATATGTAGTGCATCATTGTGAATGGCACCTATGCCACGGTGCACATCACAAAATGTTGGGCGCGGCTCACCTTGTCTTGGTCTTGGTGGACAACTATGTTTGTTAAAGTTTGACTTTTAATTATATTTTTTAAAAATTTTTGGTTAGTTGGTATTCTATGCATCCAAACAGTTGCAAACTTTGATATTTAATTGTTATATTGATTAAAAAGGGTTTTAGGCATACTTAAACTTAGGATCTCATTAATTAAATGGTTTTATTAAAGAATATTTTATTAATAATAGAGCTTTAATCTTTTATATTTTAAGAGGTAAAGTTACTTGGTTAAAGCTATTCTATCATGGTAGAATCCATTCTACCATGGCAGTGATCATCTGGTGATTAATTTGCATAAGTTCAATTTTAATTAGTCATAGCTGACTTTTAAATCAAATCTTTTCCTTTCTACTATGATTAGTTATTTTAACAACTGCAATTAAAGAATCTTCCATAGGACAGTTACTTAGGGATGGGTCATTCCCTAATTACCATGATAAATTGTGTTTAGTATGATTAAGTTTGTGGAGCAATTAGGAGATTTTACACAAGTTAACTTTTTGAATATACAAATGCTCTAAAAATTTACAATTTAACTAGTATATTTGTTATTTACAAATGAACACGTTTTTTTTTTTACATTAGTTGTAAATTTTTTAGTTAAACATCACTCCCCCTTAAACTTTTCGTTTTAGGAATGTTGGGCACCCTATACTAAAGATGGGGTAATATCCTTTCTCAATAATTTTTTCGAGAGCAAAATTGCCTTTTCATAAGAGATATTTCATCTTCTTCATTATCTGCTAACGAAAAATAGTTGTAGGGCCTACACACTGATAGTAAGGCATTTTGACCTATTTTGCCATCATTTTGTTGCTAATATCAAGCGTGGTTCTTGCCACTACCGTTTCCAACCTCTTTGGCCTATGTCAGATGGTCAAAGTGGGTCAAAATACCCTACTACCACTCTGTGTGGGTTTTGTAACTATTCCATATTAGCATACAATTGAGAAGATTATGCATCTCTGATAGAAGAGTAATTTTGCTCGGGAAAAAAATTTTTTGGGGGGTATTGACGCACTTTTCATTTTCTATAATTTTTAAGGTTACTTTTCAAGACAAATAGTCAAAATTAACTTTTTTAAACAACCGGATAGCTATGATACCGTTTTCAAATGTTGAAGGAAAAAATTATACTACATCTTAATCAAGCATATAGTTTGAAAAGTATAAGACATTTTCTATAAATCTTGCTTGATTTAAGATATAGAACATTAACTAGCACTTACAATTTTTTTGTATCTACTTCATTAAAAAATATTCATTATAATTTCAATTATTATTATTATTATTATTATTATTATTAAGATATTTGTATAGAATATTTAATAAGAACATAATTAAAAATTATAAATTTAAAAAAATTAAAATTTTAATTTAACTATTTTAAAATAATAAAATAGACTACATTGTAGATATATGGCACACTAGAGAGAATGTTATTTTAGTACGAGCAAACAAAAATACAAGGAAAAAGCACTATCAAATCCCACCCAACAAATTCAGTTACACCAAAATCCTATAAAATGATTAAATAACTATCAAGTCTCAAATGTTTGTGCAATTACATAAATATCTTCATGTTAATTATTTAAAAAATATATATAATTCATCTACCACTACCATCAGAACTTTGACCGGCCTTTGTCGAAGACCTCCTGGCCAGCCTTCGCCAGTCATTGGGTGACTTGTCAATGAAGAATATATATAAGTAATAGTCAATAATATATAAGATAGTTGTTAATTAAGTTGGGTGACTTGTTAAAGGAGAATATGCACATTTAATAATCAGTGATGCATAATATACTTGTTAATTACATTGGATAATTTGTCAACAGAGAATAAGTACATTTAATAGTTATTGATGTATAAGACATTTGTTATTCATTTTGGATGACTTGACAATGGAGAATATAAACATTTAGTGGTTAATGATATATAAGGTACTTTTTGTTTACACTGGGTGACTTGTTAATTAAAATATGTATATTTAGCAATTAACAATGTAAAAGGTACTTGTTATTTATAACAGGTGACTTTGTTAATGAAATATATGGTTATTTATAAGTAATGTGGTATGAATAACAAGTACCTAATACTTCCATGATTGCTAAATGTGCATATTTTTTATTAACAAGTCACCCAGCATAAAGAATAAGTACCTTATACATTAGCGATTACTAGATGTGCATATTATCTATTAACAAGTCACACAACTTGATTAATAAATACGTTGTACATCATTGACTATTTGACTATTAAATGTGTATATTTTTCATTGACAAGACACACACACACCCGCACGCATAGAGACTATTAAATGTGTATATTTTTCATTGATAAGTCACCTAACATGGATCATATTTTTCTCACCTAACATGAATGATAACTATATTATCACTCACACACGTACGCGCGCGCGCGCACCACCTCCCAATGGCTTTTAATAGCCTACTAGTTTTTTGGATTATGTGGTATTGGATTCTATTTTCTTCTGCTTTTTTTCTTCAATAAAATTTAAATTTTTAATTTTTAAAAAAGTTACTAATATAAGTTCCTGTCAACCCCACTCTCTATTTAGCACTTGTTATAAAACTAATTTAAAAAATATTAAGTAGTGGAGAAAAATCAATTTAATTAATCCTGTTAAAATTAATTTTAAAAAATATTATCCAAAAATTATAATATAATTAATTATAATTAAAATCTATTATTTAATAAATTATTTTTATAATTTATTATATTCAACTGAAATTTAAATGTACACTAAATCTGTAACACCCTAAAATTTACATACTAATTTTTCGTAAATTATTAAAACCATTATTGTGGTAGAAAATTTTCTTACCATGATACATCCAAGACATAACACAAGTCTTAAAATATCCAAAAAAAAACAATTAAAACCATGAGGGACAGACATAATCCTCATGGCATGATATTAAAATCAGATCATGCATCAAGAGGGACAGACATAATCCCCTTAGTCATATAAATACTTTTAATAAAAAGAATTAGAGTTTACATACTTCACAAAGAAGATATGTCCTAAGTTGGCACAAGATACATTGTATAATCCAAAATAAGAGGCAACGTAAAAGATGGTGTCTCATATATCATAGTTACACCTCTGGTGCTTTCTCGGCCGGACTCGCTCCTGTAAAAATATTAACCACGGGGAATGAGACTTAAAAGTCCCAGTAACCAAAAATTAATATGTAATGATGCATGCGGATGTAACTAATCATGCGATTGTTAAGTGGGCACACAAAACATTTAACCGAACAATACTTTCAAACAAACTGAATAAGTATTTAATTTGCATGACTGCACCTTATATCCTCCTTTCGCCATGCTCGGACGCCAAATCACCCGGCCAAAGGTGAGTTGGACCCAGCGACACGCCACTCATTGGGTCCAATGAGGGCTTACCACGTGGTAATAATTAACCGAACAGAAATTCCTATTAACACCATATATTAAAATACCCTGACAAGTCATGCATCATTTAAATATCCAAACAGGAATATATCCGAACAATAATATTTCATGATGATAAACAAAAATAATTTTTTTGACCCACTTGGCAGTAATTTCAAACAAGTATATATTTATAGTATTTATTTTTATTAATTCATAATTTTTTTCAAACAATAAAACAACACATAACCATTCACAAACACACCCATCACAACACATTAATAATGATTACCTTGTGTCTTGAATAACAAGTTCCCTTTCACAACTCCTTTTTCACCACTATCTTTGTCAATATAATCTACATAATTATTTCACAATACTATATATTAATTTTACATTAAAATAAATAACTCTAATTTAAAGAGTTAGAAAGTCTTAGATCTATAATCCATATTAATACTAATTTAAGATTTATGCATCATTTAACTTTCCAAATTCTTTTTTCAAAATTCTCGTACCCTAATAAATTATTTTTTTATCTCAAATCACTTCTTGTATCATAATTTTATCCTTCTATATTCTAAAAATTCATCAAAAAATAAATTAAAAATTTTAGAATTATCCTGAAGCCTCAAATCACCTTTCTATAACCTCAAAAATACCTATTCATACTTAAATAAATATTTAATAATTATAGGTTTATCCCTACATCTCAGATTCCACATAAATTTAACCATATAGATCTAGATTTTAACTCAAAAATTCTTAAACATGAGTTTCAACCCCAAAAAAATATTCTATAATATTTATTATATCCCTAAAAGTTTTAACCTATATTTTTAATCTATCATATCATTAGATTAACTATCATATAGAAAAATCTTAATTATAATATTTACTCTATCCTACAAAATAATTATATCATTAAAAGCTAATATTATTTAGAAAATAACTATAAAATTAATTTTATAATTAAATAAATTTTTAAATGCTAATCTAAATAGGAAAGTTAGAACATACCTGAAGAAAAAGAAAATAATCCCCCCTTGCGAGAAAATGCTGAGCAACGTGAGAGGAAGAGAGAAAAATAATATAAAAATGAGATTGTGGTTCCAAAATTATATTAAAAAAAACTATAGGTCTGAATTTAATTATTCAAACCTTTGTGCCATAAGTTGCAATTTCTTTAAATTGCATCTTAGCCTCTCATGCTTCCTAATGCACACACCCCCTCTTTTTTATACATGAAGGCATCTCTTCTCTTCCCTCATCTAACCAATGTGGACTTAGAAACAACAACCTTCCTCCCCTCCTTTTTTGTTCCTTCTACCTTTTCTTTTTTTTTAACACACACATAAAAAATTATTTATGTATTATATTTAACTAAATATTATTTATGTGGTTTTAAATTTAAATTTTTTAATTCATAATTAAATACCTAACCATAATATTATTTCTAAATAACCTTAAATAATATAAATTTTTATTATTATTTTTTTTTAAAACTTAAATTTTATAATTTTTTTATAAAAAAATCAGGATGTTACAAAATCCTCACCCATTTCCCACCCCCTCCCCCAAACAAAAAAAATCACCTGAGCCCTGTTGGTTGATGGAGGTCGCCCAAGATGTTCCTGGCTAAGGTTGGCCGACGATTTGGCTCGGCGGCCAGAGTTTCAATGATGGTGGTGGACGAATTACATTTTTTTTTTAAAGATAACTAATGCGATGGTATTTTTGTTATTACACAAGCATTTGGGACTTGACAGTTATTTGCACATTTTGTGGGATTTTGGTGCAATTGAATTTGTTGGGTGCGATTGATAGTGATTTTCCAAAAAAAAAAAAAGCAGGGTAAAACAATCGTCCGGGCGCAGCTGACACTGGAGCCACTTCAAAGCTGAAACCCACGTCTAAAGCCAGCTATGAAGTCTGAAAAAATAGATTTCTCCCTCCACTTTTCTTCCATGCGCACGCCCATCTTCAGCCCTCAAATCTACCTAAAAATGTCTTCTCCACCTTCTAATTGAATCCCATCATCATCGTTATCACATTCCTTCGATCGTTTGATTCATCAGATTTTGTCAGCAAACCTAAATGTTGTTTGATTTTGCTTCCCATTGTGCCTTTTTTTTAACTATTTCCTCATCTATTATCGCTTCTCTCTCAGGTTCTCAAATTCGCATCACATTCGCCTGAAATCATTGCAACTGCTTCTGATAGAAGCCCCATTATCGTCCTCACATGTTCCCTTGATCATTTGCTTCATCAAATTTTAACAACACACCCTCGACCGCCGTTTGATTCTGAATTCTAAATCTCTCTTCTCCAGATTAAAGACCATGTCGTTTGAGGAGGAGGCATTGGAGCACACCCTCCTAGTAGTCCGCGAGGTTTCAGTGTACAAGATTCCGCCCCGAACTACATCTGGTGGGTACAAGTGTGGGGAGTGGCTTCAGTCCGATAAAATATGGTCGGGTCGACTTAGGGTTGTTTCGCGCAAGGATCGGTGCGAGATCCGACTGGAGGATCCGAACACCGGGGAGCTCTTCGCCGCGTGCTTTGTTTACCCGGGCCAGCGCGAGAACTCGGTCGAGTCTGTGCTCGACTCGTCCAGGTACTTCGTGCTGAAGATTGAGGATGGTCTGGGGAAACACGCTTTATTGGTTTAGGGTTTGCGGAGCGGAACGAAGCTTTTGATTTCAATGTGGCATTATCGGATCACGACAAATATGTGAAGAGAGAACATGAGAAAGAGCCTGGCGAGCCGAGTGAGGAGTCTCAGATTGATATTCATCCGGCTGTAAATCACAGGTTGAAGGTACACTACAAGAACTGTTATTGGCTTTACAACACTTTTTTCAATCTCGAAATGTGTGTTCTCTGATTGCTTTATTCGTTGAACTTGAATAACTAACGTATAATTCGCAGCTGTGATTTTTGGGTTCAGAGGTTTATCATGGGATCTCTGGCTATTTGTCTTCACTTGCATTGTTTACCTTGGTTCCTACACGACTTCTTTAGTGGATCGCTTTTACGTGGCAATGTACGAGCATGTGCAAATGAGCATATATGAATATGCACGTATTTTCCGATCATTGAGCCGTGGAGAATGCATCCTGCTTGTGACCCGCATAATATGCAAACATCTCTGAGTTTGTCTGAGTCTGAAGATGCATGTCCGATGTTTTTTTTTTTTTTTATTATCCCTTGACGTGGTTTCCGCTGTGGAATATTTTACCTCCTCTCGGCCCCTAATTATTAAAACCGAGGATCCTGTACTTTCTGCTCTAACACAAGTGTTTTATCTCTCTGCCTCTTGGTCAGGTTATGTCATCTCTCTTCTCTCATTTGTTTGACGTTGACTTCCATGTTTCAAATTATAGGAGGGTGAGACCATCCGGATTAACGTTAAGCCTAAACCATCAACTGGAACTGGCATGCTTTCAGCTGCAGGTTTAACAGCTGGGCTTTCTGGAAATACTAAGCCTAAGGCCTTGGGCCTTGCTTTCCCACCCACTGGTTTAGGAAAAATCAGGTCTCCTCTTCCTCCCCCGCCAAATGATCCTGTTGCTGCTCGATTGACTTCTACCAGTGGCATAACTGGTCTTAAGGAGATGAATGGAAGTGGAAGAAATTCTAATGACACTTCTTTAGATCTCTCTCAATTAAAGGTAATAGTTCTGTATGACCCGAATAGTAATGCCATTATGTATAAAACTGGAAGATTACATGCACTATATTTCCATTTCTATTACCATAGTCAAGGTTAAAACAAATTATTTATTCATGGTTACTTCTCATTCAAAATTTCATTTGACCAAAAGGTATTAGGATACTACTTTGCTCTATTGCCATATATGCTCCTTCTAGTCATGATATTTGCACTGATAAAAGTAATCATGATTCTTCTTTACTTGCTAATCACAATATGAAGCTTGTGACAATTTATTTTGATTATTTTGCTTGTTTTTAAGTCCTTGGTTTTAATGTAGATTCTTATGTAGTATGTTTTATGATCATAGTGATTTGAAATGGAAATATTCTTGGTAATCCATGTGAACAACCAAGTGATTTGCTGAAGCATTTTGGTTCATTACCTTTTTTCTATCCTTATCCTTAAGGTGGAGCCTAAAAGGCTAATTTAAAGGTAGAGTGATTTTTTAGACAATGTTTGCTCATTTGTTTTCTCCATTGGAGTAATAAGGATGTAGCATGAGTTAATATATTTTTCAGTCCTAGATTTGTGGCCGTGAATCGCATTGATGTTTGGCTCTTATTTTTGTGAATTATATTTATAACCTCAACTTCTCCTTCACAGCAGTACAGCATTATATTAACCTTAGTGCTGTGCTGAATGAGACTTTTTTGCAAAAATAAGCCGTGTGTTCTGTGTGACCTGATACAAAACCTCAATATGAAATGTATTGCTTCCAAGCTCACAAGTCGAAAATTTAAGATATATGATTCTGCTTCCTGCTCAGGTGAAGGTGGACTACTAAAAGTTATAACGGATAGGTGAGGTAACAAAGAGGCACACCTTGTTGATAATGGAAACAGAGAAGTTGAGACACAATACTGGGTATTTTGATGCGTTGAAAAATTTACCCACTTTGTTATTGTAAGCAGGCTTTTACGCACCTGTCTAGTTCATTTTCTTTCTGCTTTATTGCTTGGTTTTTCATTGGATAATGTCTGTAGAGTATTAATTGAATATGTTCTTTTGTGATGGTGCCTCGTGCTCGAGTCTGACTTGTCCTGCTTGTATTTAATTTTTTTTTTTTGGGCAAATGCGTATATATTCCTCCGTAGTTGGATAAGCACGAGCGCCCTTGTACGCTAAAGCTTCGACTTGATAATTTCTTCCTTAGCATTTTTAACGAAACGTGTTTCTTCTTTGTGTTACAGAAGAATCTTCCCTCAACAGCTGCTTCAGATTCGACCACTGCATCAGGATGGGCAGCCTTCTGATTATATTAATATGGGCAATTTAACTGTGAGGCTTTTATTATTCCTTGAATTTTTTCTTTGTATGTACTCTGACAAAAGAAACAATGGAACTCATGATGAAACGGAGGGAGTTTGTTTCAAGTGTACTTAGCGGAAGTTGCCAAGTGATTCGACAGAAATATCCTGTAATTTCTTTATGCTATTTTTTTTATATGAATTGTATTTATAATTTTATACTATAAAAATACTATTCTTCATCCCAGTATGTCTCTTTTTTAAGCTGTATTTCTGAAGTTCTGATCGATGAACGGGTATTTTTTTTATGGTATTTTATCTTTTATCAAAGGCTCTCAAAGTTAGATTACATTATGACTGATGTTTTGGACTTTTGGTTCCCTTCTCATGCGAAATAATTCTATTATGTTTCAATTATCTAACTTTAGCATTTACTCCTTCAATCTTATTGGATAAACTTATGCATATCAATAAAATTAATTAAATATATTTTATAACTTTATGTTTTTAAAATAAAAGTAAACTTTTAAAAATATTTAATTTACTATTTAATTTGTAAAAGAATATTGAAGAGAGGAAGAATATAATGGAAATAGTATTAATAAAATTTTATTTTATTCAACATGTTTTATATTTTAAAATATTTAATTTTTTTAAAAAATATTTTATATTTTGAGATGAAAAAAATATAAATAGAGAAAATGTAGATAAATTCTTTTTAAATTTTGGTCATTTGCAAATAACCGAAATAATGTATTCAAACTTTCATGGGGAAATGATCCTTCGTGATATTTTGTTTTCCACCGTAGACTCTTTATATGCCAATGAGAGCAACGGTATTGAAAAGTGCAATTTAGAGACACTCTTATGACATGTGGGGCGTTGGAGATGGCAGATAAAAGTAAGCTTGAACTAAATAATCGAATAGGGCAAGAATTAAATTGATGAAACAATGGTTCTACTTCTTGAGCTTATCAAACAAAAATAGTTCGAGGCCATAATAAAATATAAATAGACATTTGGACTATTCAGACACCGTAGTTTTAATTTTGAATCTTTAAAAATATTGTGTCAATAACGAAATTAGGAGTTCAAAAGGTAAATTAGAGAAGGATACAATAAGTGTCATCTCATTAGGCTAGACCCACAGCATAAATCATGTTACACATTTGTGTTTTATCAACAATAAACTCTTTAGACATGCTATTCATCAAAGGTCCCATTTAAAAATTTTCTTGAGTATTTTTCTTGGTTTTCCTTTACTCTATTAATTTAAATAATGTTAAAATTTAAAAAATAAATTACAAATTCATCATAAAAAAGTTATAAAATTGAGATAAACTTACAAATTCTTGAAGTTTGATACTTAAAATTTAATTTGAATTAATTAATTTCGTTGAAACCAATCTTTCATTCTTCCATCTTTTTTTTTTTTTAGGGTGTGATTGTATATTCATCAAAACATGGATCATCTCCACTGGACCAAATTTTTGATTTTGTCGTCTCTTCAACATCCAGCATTAATTACTTTATAACAACTAGAGGAGGATGACTGAAAAATTACAACTATTTTGTTTTGAATTTAGAAGAAACGAGTAGTGAGTGCAATAATTTTGGGCATAAAATAATTAAGCATGATCCCACATACAAAACAAGGGGAGGGAGAGACAGGAGGAGACAAATTTTGGTGACATTTTGATGGCAATGCTTGAACTGTTTCAGGGCAACTTAATTCAGATGATCTCAACTTAATTGTAAGCTAATATAAGATATTCACCACTTTAT
Organism: Prosopis cineraria; assembly: GCF_029017545.1. Taxonomy (NCBI): domain Eukaryota; kingdom Viridiplantae; phylum Streptophyta; class Magnoliopsida; order Fabales; family Fabaceae; genus Prosopis; species Prosopis cineraria. Next base: position 45,138,053 of record NW_026555332.1, read on the forward strand.
GCAGTCCAGCAGGAGCGGGGTTAACTGTCTCTCAATAGCCCAAGCGAATCAGAATCCTTCGTTTTGATGGTTTGGTGGCCAATACTTGTAAAAGTGGCTGCCACGTTATATTCGCCTGGGCACGTGATCAGATTTCTTCTTTTTATCACCATTCTCATTAAAACCATCTTTTCATCTATTCATTTGCAAGCTTTTTCAAGTTTACGCCTTCTATATGAATGCATAGAATAGATGGATGGATAGTCTCTATTATTCTTCATGGAATGTTGCCTTCGAGATGAACTTCTTCAAAACGGCATCAGAAAATCATTTTAAGAGTTACATTTTGTCATTAAAAATCATGGTCTAATTATAATTTTAGCAATTCAAATATAATCTTTCCGAAACATTCTTATAAATTGATAGGATTATCAGCATTCTATAGGTGATTGGAGAATTTAACTTTAAAAATATATTTTAAATTAAGTATGTAAATTATGCCTTTAACTTAATTTTACTATTAAATTAAATTATATAGTGAGGGTTAAATACGTAAATAGATTCGATAACAACAAGCTTTTAAAATTAAATCAATATCATTAAAAAATTTAAATTTAATGACAAAATAAATAAATTTCTTAAGTATGTATTTCTTAGCCAATTACTTGAAGGGAAAATAACTATGAAGGACCACTAAAAAAAATTATATCAATTAAATACTAATTATTGTCAAAATATAAATGAAAAAAGCTTGAATGAATTGTTAATTTAAAATGTGTTGTTAAAATTTTAATAAATACTTATTAATAAAAGACTACCCGAATCAATAAGTATATATTTAAGTTTTGATAATAAGTAATATTTAACTGATATAAACTTCTTCTTAACTGATATTTTTTTTAGTTGAAACTATTGAAAATTACAAATTATAATAGGCGTTAAAAATAATCTTAAAATACACGGTAATTCGACCGCGAAAAAAAAAAAAAAACCGGTATTTAACGGCCGCGGGAAGAGTACTGGCTGCTGGCATTGCCATGTCCGTTCGAGAGAATCGCGCGGAATCGTCGTCTAATTTTCTCACAGCCGGAACCAAGATAAAGCCATCATACACCGACATTACTGGATTCACTGCCAACTTTCTCGTTTCTCTTTCAAGAGTTTCGCGGGATCATTATCTGTTTTGGCCTACTACTAATTACCCGGTAATCCGAATTCTTAGCCTTATTAGTATTTTTTTTTTTTTTGCGTTATCGAAATGTAATTCCTTGTCGTTGTGATCGCCATTGGATTCTGAATGGTTCTGGGTTCACATATTTTGACTCCTGCTTCTTGCCGGCATCAATGACACGAAATTTGCTTCGAAAATGCTTGAAACTTCTGGCTTGAATTTTGGGACATGGGCTACATGCACGTTTTGAAGGGAGACCAGAACTTTCTTTTTAGGGATTTAGATGGAAATATAAAATTTGTTTGCGTGACTTTCACTCTTACGAAGTTTTCTTGCAGTTCGGTTTTCTGGGATGTGAAGCGAGTGTTTCTCAGAGGGAACTTGGCTTGTATATAGCACAAAGTAGGATGATTCTTGGTCATCAAGGTACCTGCTGAGCTCGGGAAACGATATGGATTCTGCCAGGGGTTGGTTTCACAAGTTTCATCCAAGGGATAAAATGAGGTCTTCTTCGAAGAAGAAAGAGGGTTCTGGGGGAATCGAAGATTCAGATTCACAGCTGGATGAAGAAGCTCTTTCCAATGTAACGAAACAGAAAGTTGCGGCGGCAAAGCAGTATATAGAGAACCATTATAAGGAGCAAATGAAGAGCCTTCAGGAAAGAAAGGAGCGGTATGATTTATTTCATGAATGCCAAACGGTTTGACGTTATTATAATTATTTTTGTACGAAAACATTAAGTAATGTAACTTATCTCCAAATTTTCAAAAAAATAAATAAATTCCAGCATCTTCTGGAATCCTTATAGCCAGTAGAAGAAATATTTAAGCATGTCAATGCTACCTTCTGGACTGCATTCCTTTGTTTCCCCATTCCTTTTGCATCATATGATGCTAGATTAAGCTGCACATTTCTTCCGAGGAGCGTCATTGTTATACTAAAATAATTTGACAGCAGAATTTTTTATCAAGAAAATTTCTATTTCTGTTTATTATACTCGTATACTGTTATTATCATATTATTCACCAAATGGTTAATCTTTACCCAAAATGTGCCTATGTTTGTTCAAAACATATAATGTTAATATTTTCATTAAATTTTAAAATTTTGAATGCATAACTAAATATCACCTTGTTGGTCCAATAGTTGTCAATGATCATGGCCACCCATATCTTGATAAAAGCTTGTAGAAGTGTTCATTCTTTGGCTGTAACCATCTCTTACTATAAGATGGACATGTTTCTTGTGTTAGTCCCACAGTTTTGCTAAAAATAGGGATATTGGAATCTTAATAGTATCCATTTTTAGTCGTCTGGGCAAAATATGTGGATTAGTTGCAAGTTCTAGAAACTGACTGCATGGGCTCATATGTTAACCTTCTTTTGAATACAGAGTGACCTGTTTTGAGTATAATGAATGAAAAACTTTGAAATTTAGCCCCATCGTTAAGATAGGAGCAGTGAGAAACAATAGATCGGAAAAAGTTGGAGCAAATCTCTTTCAATTTTGGGTGTAGGTGGAGAGTGATAGTTTTTATGAATATCTGTCCCACGTTTTGTATATTTTTCACGTTAATTCTACGAATCTTACATTTTTTTAACCATAACACTTTATCTTTATCACATCATATATTTTTTATTGTACAAGTCATAGTGCAAGAGAAGTTGCATTTTGAGATACTGCTTTATCTGACATTTTCCAATTCAATTGGCAATGATCATGCAGAAGAAGAATGCTTTTCATTTGATCCAAACTACTATTTTTGGCTTGCAAGTTTGGATTGTCATCTTGGGTGGATATTCAATTTGGATGATTATGCAGAACAAGAGTGTTTATTGTTTATGTCCAAGTTGCATTAAGATCAGTCATTTGAGACCGTTTATATTTGTAACTCTTGTCTGTAATTCGTGCTATTATTTTATATATCAGGATTCATACGTCCTTTGGAAGAATATAGATGGAAAAAGGACATGCTTCTTTTTCTTTTAAATGGTAAATGTATGAATCTTGTGGGTCTGAAGTTATCTCTCTATTCTTGTTAATGTGTATAATGCCAGTTGTGTAAACAAATCGTTTATGTGGTAATATGTGTTAATCTTCTGTTTAGTTTCATTTTTTTTATAACAGTCGAACTATCTTGGAAAAGAAGTTGGCTGATGCTGATGTCTCTGAGGAAGACCAAAACAACCTTTTCAAGTTTTTGGAGAAAAAGGAAACTGAATACATGCGGCTTCAGAGGCATAAGATGGGTGTTGATGATTTTGAATTGTTGACTATGATTGGAAAGGGTGCATTCGGAGAGGTATGTACATGCTTGAGCATGATACGTGTAATTTACTTAAAGCATGGAATCAAATTAATTTGTAATTCTCTACTCATGTATGTATCATGTAATATATATATGTTCTTATGTACTCTTGAGGTGCTTTTAGAGTATACAGCAGAGAGTTTTAATAGGAAAAATGCAAGCAGAAAAAGAGCCCATTGTATTCATGACACAATGTCGCTTTCGTTCTTTCTTTATATCTTTCACATGGATGTAATAATCTTGGGTGATAGTTTGGATAATTGGCATTTTCACTTATTCTCTTCCATGAATAATAACGAAGTTTCCGTACCCTCACTTTTTTGCTTCTTGGTTTTAATTAAAAGTATCCTTATTAATGCAAATATTAGTGAAATAAACTAACATGATTTTTAGGGTTATAGAAGTTAATACAAATTGGAATCGTAGAAATTAGCATTTTTAAATAACTCAATGCATATTTAAACTCAAGTTCCTTGATTTTTCTCCACTCTAATACACAGTTATAATTGGCATGCCGTTACATACAGCATGTGACACAATGCCATGCAACACTCTTGGTTGTGTGATGTGGCAAACTTCGGATGCACTAATTTTTTCGGGCACATGGTCTATGCTGCATGAATGTGTAGTCAAAATATTGATTCTGTTCACCCATTTGTCTCTTATTTCTCTTTCTTTTATCCTTCTCTCTATTTTTCACATCTCTTTCTCTGTTTCATGCCTCCATCTATGTGGGCATCCTTCCTTTCACATCTAGTCCCTCAACTTTGATGTGCTTTTGATTCAAGGGTTTGATGCTAATTCTACCTCTCCTTTGCTTAACTGCATATCACTTTTTTAGTTGCTACAAATGCCAACCTTTTGCAATCATGATGTTCTGTCGAAGTTCATATTCTGGTCTTAATCAAGGAGGAGCCTGTTTTATAAAAACTACACTGCTGCTTTGCTGGGCTGGGCTAACTGCATCAGTTTGTTAATAAAACTTTCACCTTTTCCTTCATGTCCATTATGGCCCCCAAGAAAAAAAATAAAGTCCAATTACATCTGGTTTATTTGTGCTGACATATAGAAAAGGGGTGGTCTGTGTGTGTTAAAAAAAGGTTAACCCTTTGTCTGAAATTAGTATATGATTGTGTTTGTGGATGTCGCACCTCATTCTTCATCCCTGATTACATAATTGGATGCTTGGAATAAAAAGTTTTTTGTTTTCTGCTACAAGCTTGAATGCTTCCTAAAACATGGAAATTTGTGTAGGTTAGAATCTGCAGGGAAAAGACAACAGGCCATGTATTTGCGATGAAAAAGCTAAAGAAATCAGAGATGCTTCGCAGAGGCCAGGTTTACACTTATTTGTCTTGCCCTGATTTTGTTGTTTTGGTCAAGAGCATTTTCATTGTCCAAGTCTAATGAGATTGTAATACTTATTCCAAAGCTTGTAATATCTCCAGGTAGAACATGTCAGAGCTGAAAGGAACCTCCTTGCAGAGGTTGACAGCAATTGCATAGTCAAACTTTACTGTTCTTTCCAGGATGATGACTACCTGTACCTGATTATGGAGTATCTACCTGGTGGGGATATGATGACTTTACTTATGAGAAAGGATATCTTGTCTGAAGATGAGGCTAGATTTTATGTTGGAGAAACAGTTTTGGCGATTGAATCTATACATAAACACAATTATATCCATAGGTATGCACAAAATAAAATACATAACCCTGTGTAGAATTACAAGTGTTTGCATGATTGCTATCCACATTAATTTGAAATGATCACATGCTTAATCTGTTTGATACATGGAGTCAGATTTATTTATCTGTATATTTTTGTTTGCAATAAAGCAACTTAGTTAGTTTTAGGCTATATAAATTGATCTTTTCAGTATCTTTTGTTGCAGGGATATTAAACCTGACAATTTGTTATTGGATAGATACGGACATTTAAGACTGTCAGATTTTGGTCTTTGTAAACCATTAGATTGCAGCATACTTCAAGAAGAAGACTTTTCCGTAGGTCAGTGTGTGAATGGTTCTACACAGAATGATGAACGTGGATCTTCAAATCGCACACAACAAGAACAATTGCAACACTGGCAAAAGAACAGGAGGACACTCGTAAGTATGCTGCTGTTTTATGTGCTGTTCTCTCTTTTATATGATGTTGCGTGTAAAATTAACTCATAATGTACATGTCAAAAAACCAAAAGGGTGACACACTTCTACCTCAATTTGTTTTAGATAAATATATTCCTTTTTTACCATGATTGTGCTTATTATTGTAATTGTGTAAATGTTGCAGGCTTATTCTACTGTTGGTACACCAGATTATATTGCTCCAGAAGTTCTATTGAAGAAAGGTTATGGGATGGAATGTGATTGGTGAGTTCTGTGCATTTGATTTGTTAATATTCTGTTCATTCAATTCTTTTTGATCTTTTCAAAACTTTGCAATTTAGTTTGAGAGTCAAGTTTATTTTATAGTCAAGAGACTGATGGTCCTCCTGAGGTACAGCTCAAGTTCACAACAGCATCTAGTTAAGAACAATGGAATAATGCTGTATTAAGGGAAAACTTAATAGAGTAGTTGAAATAAGATGGGAAAATAGAGAAGATAGGGGAGTAGTGATGAAGAGGTAGGAGGGAGCATTTAAAAATTAAAACAGTAGTTGATAGGAGATATAAACAGAAAAACTGAGAAGGGATTAAGTAAAAATTTGGTCCCTTTTTTTTTTTTTTTGCAGTGAGAGCCCAACTCAGAAAAGTCAGCTTCTCTTAGAAAGTTACGATGTTGTATTTTGTTGTGCTTGTAGTGGTTGTTTCTGCAGTAAGGTACTTGAGTGAGTGCTTTTGGTTACGTGATCCAAAGGGAGAGATTGACTTGTAGCGGGTGTGTTGCGGAGCATATTATCAGCACTCAACTATTTTGCCTTCCTTTGTGTGGTACATATGTTGTGTTAATTGGGGGTTCCTATCGAAGACACATTTTCATCTATTTCTCTTTCTCCTCTGTAACCTGATTAGGGAACGGGTAAAGATAAAGTTGGAGAAGAGATTGAGATGACTAAATTGTCATTGTTGGTTCCCTTGTGTCATCTATAACCATAAGAAGGGCCAACACTAGAATACGCTCACAAGATGTTAACTCATAGCCTAACATCCTTCAAATTTGTATGAAGCATATCAGGTTTTGATTCATTTGTGTGGACTGCATGGAAAGATTATTATAAGTTCAGAGTTGTAAAATTTATTGACACAAATCTGGTTCTTGTAAAATTCACAGGTGGTCTCTTGGAGCTATTATGTATGAAATGTTGGTAGGATATCCTCCTTTTTATTCTGACGATCCAATGACAACATGCAGGAAGGTAAAAAATATCAACTGATACGAACATTTGTATGAAATTAGTTTCTGATCAAATTTCAGTATAACTATTTGTTTATGTCTTCTGTAATTTTCTTCAATTTTTTCCCTAATGTCTATTGGATGGCTAGGATGCTTGTTCTTGATAAATTTTGGTTCATATATTTTGTATTAGACCCTACCTAGTGGGATAAGGTTTGTTGTTGTTGTTGCTGCATGTTTTGTGTTAAAATTTACCCAAGTTTTCTTCCCAGACTAAGTAGAGGAAATTTGTGAACCATTTCGACTTATGATCGGCAGAGATGAGGCTGGAACATTCGTTCTTGTCATTTTAGCTTGTGAACTAACAATTCAAATTTATGTCCTTTCCTTAATAGAATTATTGCTTCTTACTCAGCATTTTATGTCTCCCTTCTGCATAACTTATTCTTGGAGTGCTCAATACTTAATTTCCTTATACAGACTGCTTGGGTTTTGGCTTTGTCATCGATTGGCTAGTAAACATGATTCATCTTGTGTAAGATGAGTCTAAGCCACTGAATATAGCCTCAACTGAGTGAATGTTGGTGGGTAAGGGATTAATGTTTTAACTCCTACTCTCCATTTGGAATGGAAGAAAATAGGGAATAGAGAAAACTAGGCGAGAAAAGTTGAGGAAAAAGACATTTTCCTTGCATAAAGTTTTTCCTTTAGTTTTTTCCTCTCCAGGGGGAAATTAGGGTAAAACAAGGGTTAAAGATGTCTTTTTCCTCTAGTTTTCTTTCTTTCCCATTTTCTTCTCATTCCAAAGCAAGCTTTCAGGAATGAAATTTATGTCCTCTTAGGGTTACCCTACTGTGCCTTGTTTGCTAAAGCTTGTATTGGGACTCCGAAGGTCCGGGATGTTATTGAGATTTGAAGTACAAGTCAAAGTTTATTATCTCATTTGAGTCCTTCCCTCCTTGCATCAGCAGCTTTTCAGTCCTTACAATTTTCTACTACGTTTTGTGTACATTTTGACTTTTATATTTGAATAGTTTAAAGTTTTCTAAAATTTTGCAGTGCATGCTATTTTACCCCAGCTACCTGTTTCGCACAGATAGTAAACTGGAAAACTCACTTGAAATTTCCTGAAGAAGCCATGCTATCTCCTGAAGCTAAAGATTTGATCAGTAAGCTATTGTGTAATGTGAATGAGAGGCTGGGATCAAAAGGCGCAGGTGAAATAAAGGTGTTGTATGGTGTGTCCTATTCTAAATTCTTAGATTTTGTTCCGTTTTATAGATGGATATAAAGGTTAACTTCCTGTTCTATTGTTCTTCAGGCTCATTCATTTTTCGAAGGTATTGAATGGGATAAGCTATACCAAATGGAAGCTGCATTTATTCCTGAGGTTAATGATGACTTGGATACTCAAAATTTTGAGAAGTTTGATGAGGTATTTTACTGCTTCAAATTCTTACTTATTTTGAATGGCCACATTCTGAAGCCATCAGTGTCATTCATTACCAATTGTGCCTTTCACACCTGCAGTCCGACAACTGCAGTCAACCATCTTCAAGAAGTGGTCCATGGAGGAAGGTAACTTAAATTGTTTGCTTCGCTGTTGCAAATTGTTTTACCATGTTATCTGCAGATCTCACATCAGCACAACTTTCTGTTTGCTGATTTGTTCATGGAACAATTGTTTTGTTTCTGTTATATTAGTAGGCCCTTTTGGCAAGTTAAGGAGGAACAAGCAAAATCAATCACATACCATTGTTTGGATCACTTAAATGTCAATTCTTGTGCAGTTCTTCTTTTCTGGAAAGCAATTTTCCTTCTAACTTCCATTGCTTAGGATGTGTTTTAGCTTGGAAAAGTTGGATAGATAAGACTTAAGGGACTATTTTTTGAAGGCAGGAGAATGGTAGTAAATCTGCCACAGGCTACCAAGCTTGTTTGGAATTCCCAAATTAAACTTTTTCATTTTGTTCTATCCACTTTAAGGCAAATTTTGGTATTGAAAATTACCAGCAAAGTGTTAAACAGGCAGTCCCTTCTTAGGTTTCAAATACGGACCACGTCAAAATGTTACAATTATAATTGCTGAAACTTTGGATTGTAACATGTATCTTTTCTTGGAGTTTTAGAAAGCTTCTACTGGGGTTGCCTTGAGCTTTTGCTAGTTTAATGATGGAAATAATTTATGCTAGGTTGAGCATTGGCTTCCATGACTTACGGTTGTTAACATGTGCTTGATCTGGAAGAAAGGGAAGTCTTGTCTGCTCTTTAGTGAAAAGTTTTTTGCTCAAGAAAATAAACAAACATGTCCTTTTAAGTCCCAGTAGTTAGTTGTCTTAATGAGCCATTGTCTCTGACGATCATTTTAGCTTAGGTGATATCTTCCCATGTGATAAAATTTTTTATATTCAAGTTTTCAATTTGTTTCAGCTATTGGCTTGTCCGTACCTTTTTTTCCCCCCCTCATTATTCTTTTCCTTTCAATTGGAATATTTTACAGATGCTCTCATCTAAAGACATGAATTTTGTCGGATACACGTATAAGAACTTTGAAATTGTGAATGACTATCAAGTTGCTGGCATGGGTACATCTCTTTTTCTATCTTATAGTTTATGTTATACTTGTTTATTATTGATAATCTTCTCTATGAGGTCATAATTTGGCTGTGGTTTTAACTATTAAGCATATCTGACAGGTATGTCTTTATTTAGTACAGATTTTCCCCCCAAATACTGAAAAATTCATTTCGAAGAACATATCCTTACTTTAACCGTAGTTTGTTTTAGATTTAACGTCCTCGTACGGATATCATGCCATTTTAGGATCTGCTCGTAAGATATATCATAGCTCCTTTTCTTTTGAAACAATAATAGATATTGAGTTTTATTTTCGTTAAAACACCACACATGCACGCACGTATTTGTCAAGACTTGAAGGAAATTAAACAGGTAATGTTAATGAAGCATTTCACGGTCAGTTCAACTGATTACACTTCTCATTTATCTTCTTCTTCTTTTTCTTTTCCGCTTTGGTCCTTTTCATTTTAGTGCAGCTATTATTCCTGTGTAAGGAGATTCCTGACTTACCAATACTGCCCAGAAAGCCCATGTTTGGTTAACTCCAATTAGTACAAACAGCCTTCTGGTTTGGACAGCTATGCTCCCTAATCCAGTTACAGCCTGTTTGGTTTGACAGAAGACGGTGGATAAGATTTCAAGGAGACCGTGGGATAAAGGGCTTCCTTCATTTTGCTCTCAATTATCAAATAACGTTTCATGAATATAGGCTGTCATGTGAACAAAAATGAAAGTAAAATCTTATCAGTTTCCTTCTAATCTATGCTTCTGTTTAACCCAAAAAAAAAAAAAAGAATTTCTTTATCTACTCTTAATTAAAGAATTTGATTTGCACCCCTATTTGGTATTCCTTCTTTCCTATCTCTACATCAACATCAGAAAAACGTTACTTGTCTAAAAAAGATGTGTCAATAGGTTAATTTTCAGATATTGCCACAGTAGACCGGTCTTGCACTTCCTTTATTCAATCTATCCTTTGTCAGATGTCAGATGTCCAAAATAGATGGTCTGAACAATATATCAAATTTTTGGTTTAGACCAGTGGGGTAACTTGTCTTTGGAATTTGCAAAGGGGCAGCGTAGAACCTAAACTGGCGAGGGATGTTGAAAATCAAAATCTGATTTCTTTTTGGAGAAACAGAAGGCTATTCCAACAAGAGAACATCAATGTTTTTTGCGTTGTTAATGAAGTCCTTGCCTTAGCCAATCACACCGCTAAGGTGAAGGATATTCATCAGTTTTTGATAAACCCTTCTAGCACTTAGTTTATTTTGCTTTTGCATTGATGTTTGCTGGATGCTTTTAATCCCCATCCTTACCTGATGCACAGTTGATTTTTTGGAATGAATTCTTTTTTCACTCGAAAAAAATCCTGATTTTTTTATGTTGGTGTGCTGATTATGTCGTGTATTAATCTAAGGATGTTGAATTTTATATTCATAGTTATGCTAATTTTTCTGTCCTCTTGCCTTGCAGCTGAATTGAAAAAGAAAACCTCCAAAGTTAAGAGGCCGTCCATCAAGTCCCTTTTTGGTAAGCCTTTAGCACTTTTTTTAGTCGTTTTATTTATGACTTGTTTTCCTTTGTTTCGTTTGAAATACTAAACGGGGTTGGCACATGATAGATGATGAGATCGCTGAAGCATCAGAAGCCTCTGAGCCTTCTGCAAGCAATGAACCAGGTTCAGGTTAGAAGCTCTTATTACTAACCCGGTTTAGAGTCTTTAACGTGGCAAGAGTTATTCCTCCTCGTAACGTTAACAATCTTTTGATGGATCCACTCAGACAGTTTTAGGAGCCATAAACTCAAGCCAGCTAACAGCATTTTGACTTGCTCCATTGATGCAACTTTTTTAAGCTATTTTGTGCTTGGACGTGTTCATGGCTACATTTCTAGTTATTTGGCAGGCAGATAGAAAGCGCTACTTGCACTACTAAGTTTTGCGTGGGAGCAGCATTTGACTTGATCTCTTCAACCCATGTTGAATCAGTGGCCAGAAAAAGAAAGAAAGAAAGGAAGAAAGATTACTGAATTTGTCAAATTAAGAATCTTTCGATTGACTTGGTTTGTGAAACATATTTTAGCAAACTCTTCCTGATTAGTTTTATTTATTAAATTTTTTTTTTTGAAAAGAATCATGTTTGTCTTATAATGTCTTTGGTCAAAAGAGCTAAATTTTTGTAGCATACGGTTACTCAATATACTTGCATGTAGTATTACTATATTATTCAAGTACTCCTTCGTTTCTGCATATTAGTCACCTTTTAAAAGTATAATTTGATTTCTTTATAAGTCACTAGTTGATGGAATAATTTTATTTTAAATTAAAATCCTCAAATTACCTTTAAAAAGTAAGAGAGGGAGATGGAAAAAATAGTATTATATTATTTGTTTACTTTTTGTTTTTCATTTGATGGGTTATATTTGAAATTTTACTCATTCTTATTTTTCCATATTTTTGTTGTATTAGTATTGATGAGGTTAATAAAGATAATTTATAAATAAGATAAGAGAGTATGTCACTTATATGCAAGCTACATATATAAATTCATTCTTTCGATTATTTTCTAGGTGGCCGTTTTGTCTCACTCATGCGAAGTTTAGTTAGCAACTTAGCATTGGTTCAGCCCAGTCCGGATTGGAATGCTATCTAGGTGACACTTGTGATCATATTAGGCCGTTTCTGCCTGTTAGATCCATTCGCCTTTAAACAACTTGTTATTGCGTAATATCAACTAATAAGAAGGTTCTACGTTGACCCGATGCTTATTTTGGAGCATATAGTCGAATTATTTTCCTAACTCCAGAGTCCTTTTCTCCAGCGTGTGATCAATTATTATTAGCCTTAAAAAAAAAAAGGGTTAAAACATAGGCAGGCAAAGCAGAGAGGACTGTGTGGGTGACGTTTGCATGACGTTGATGATGTAGACTGCAAAAAGTGATAGTATGGTATTCCTCATGGAATATTCGGCTGCTTAAGTCTCAGGGCTTGCATTGCCTTGGATTCCTGTTCGGTTTTGCGGATATTGCTCTCTTGAATTGAAATAAAAAATAAGATCAATTATAAGATTTCCTTCTTTAAAAATAATTTTGTAAGTGGGAAAAGCAAGCGAATTGGATAAACACGTTCATTAACTACTTGATTTTCAAATGAATGCTACCTGAGTATAAATTTTCATGTAATTGACTGGACCTAAAAAAACAACCAGTTTCAGTCTTTTAAGCTATTCTTCTGGGACGAAATTGCAGTTTTTAAGCTGCTTTTCAACACTTGCCCTCTTCACAAAACAATTTGCTTTGGGATTCAATTAGGGTGAGAATAAATCAGGCCTCTAATAAAAACATATAGCTTGACCTATTTCAAGTTCAGCATAATCTATTTACTAAATAGACTCAAGTTAAATTCAAACTTTTTAATTAAACCTATTTAATTAAATAGGCCAAACTTATTTTTTTAAAGCCTAACTTATAAGTTTAACAGGCCGACTTATTTACACACACACAATATAATATATCACAAATACATAAGTTTCACCATTTGATTTTTAATCAATTTATTTTTTTATTTTTAGTTATATTTTCAATCATATTGGACTTAATATTAATTTTAATGTTATTACTTTATTATTATATTGTATTGTAATTGGTAAATCTTTTCAATTATTATATATATATTGTAATTGATAAATCAGATCTATAATGTTCTAAAGTATATTTGAAACATTTAAAACTAAAATACAAGTCTATTTAAAAGACTTACTTTTAAATAGGTTTTTAAGTCAAATCAAATTTTAAGTAGACTCAGCCTTGAGTTTTGAAAAAAATCTTATATAGCTTCAGAAAAAAATTTTATATAGACTTCAGGCCAGCAGGCTTTTCATTTACCACACAAACTCAGACCAATTTAACTAAAGTCTAATTCAGTCTAGCCTATTTCTATCTCTAGATTCAATTAGTCCCACTATTTTATTCATTGTTCAAAATTAAAATAAATATGAGTTTGAATTCCAACCCTCATATGTCTTACAATGGATCTATTATTATTATTTTTTTTCTTTTTGGTGGCATGAGTATATTCTGCCTATGACAGAAATTATCTCCTTCAAGATATAAAAGGTAAAAGGTATACATTTCCCAACTAAAGTGCTATATACATACAGGGACTATAATTGGAACTGCAACAACTTGTTTAAACAATGAAATCCTTACCACTCATGTTAACGTGGTATAATGGATCTATCATTTTTCTTTAGTATATTGGGAAAACTCTGTCTCTAGCGTCTACTGTCAAATGTCAATAAAATCTATTTCACATGCTTTCCAAAAAAGAAAAACAATTAAAATATGTAAATTTAACATAAATGAGCGTTTATTATGTCGCCACCAGCTAGTTAATAAAAAATGTCATCAATAGTCCCAAAGATTTTGAAGCCGTCAAAACAAAAATGAGTATAAAATAAATAAATATCAATATTTAGATTATTTTTTTCCCCTGCCCTCCAAAATCTCTATCAGTGTCTTGCATCGTGCGAGCAGGAAAACTGAGCACCTGACCCACAATTGACCTCTCCACATTGTCTGTCGGCAAGCTTATGAGGATAATTACTTGTTAAGGAAAATAATGTAGGGCCCGTTTCAATTTAATTAGATATAATTAATTATAAAAACAATTAATTAATATCATTGATTTTAATTATAATTGACTATATTATAATGCAATTCATTTAAATATTAAAATTAATTTTAGTTGGACAAATTACTATAAAGGATATTACTTTTTAAAATTAAATTATTGATAAAATTATATTTAATATTATTAAATTTGTTAAAATTTATATAGAAAATAAAATATATTATTTAATAATAAAATTAAATTTATGAGCAACGTTTTAAAGTTTATTTCAAAAAGTAATTTTAGCTCAATAATTAATTATTAATTTTGGCGGCTGTTTGGATAAATTTTGCAAAAATTGATTATTTTAGTTCAATAATTAATTTGTAGCCTAATCCAAACAGGCTATTAATTTAATTAGTCTGTTATTTTATTGATGAAATATAATAAGAAAATAATGATGATTTTTTATTTTTCAAATTTCATTTGTATGCAAGTAATACCCTTTAATATGGGCAGATATAGAGTGAATCTGCCGAGAAAGTTTTAGTTGCATGCTTAAAACCTAAACTATTCATTCAAATTAATAATACTTAAACTCTATTTATTATAAGTAATTTAATCATATTATTGAAAATTGAGTTCATCTAAACGGTTAAATAGATTAATATTTTAATCAATTTAATAAATACTATTAACTGTCAATGCTTTATTATTATTATTATTTTTGCCAACAATGCTTTGATTGTTTTAATAATTAGTGGAGTTTTTAGTACTTTAAATTTAGCTTTAAAAATAGGAATTGAGTTTTATATATCAAGCTGGGGTGGTGGCTTGGTACTAATTAAAGCCATTTGGAGGGTTGCTATCTGGTATCTGCCACCATTAACTGGAATAAACTATACTGGAGACATCACTTTCACGTGAAAAGGGTGTTTAAAAACTGAATTAATGTATTACTCACGGCAAGACAAACATCGATTCGATTTAAAAATTAAATATTGGATAGGCATTTGCATTACAGGTAACAGAGATGTAATAATTAAATATAACTGTCAAAGCTCCATGACTATATAATAACCCAGATATTAATGAAATGTGTGTGTGTGTAGGATGCAATTATAAGCTGATATTAATTATATATTCAAGCCTATATATATTAATGAAATTTCTTGCATCAACTAAATATTATAAAAACTGTGAATATTTGGAATAGAAGTAATCTAAATGCTGAAACAGACAAACAGTATAGATAAAATATTTCGATATATTCTATTTCAAAATGAATAGATGAGTAAATTACTGCTAAGCTATAAGTTAACAGAACTATAAATTTTAAACTCATATATTATATAAATTATTTTTTCAATTTTCAAAAACGTAATAGTTTAGCCTCTACAATTATGAATTGATACAAACGAACACTTTAAAATTTTGTATGAGTGATCTCTTTTTAATAAAAAGTGTTTTTTTTTCCCTTAAAAGAAACTTAGACAAATGGGTCCTAAAACTTAATTGTTTTTAAAAGCATAAATTAATCAAAACTACAATAAAAATTTAGCGAAGAGAATCAATGGAGAAATAAAAATAATAATGTTAATGCCAAAAATAATAATAATAAATTAAAGTTGAAAATGTACAATTCTGGTGAATCACGATCCCGTCAACCGTCAAAAACATTTACCGGCATTGTCGTCCGCGATCACCATAACGTAATCCATGACCTGGAAAATTTAATTATTGAAGTTCCTGGCTGCATAGTCAGAGAGCATTAACATATAGACTTCATGTGATCGATTAAAAGCAACAATTTCCCTATCAATCAGTTTTTGAATTATTGACATCAATCATTATTATTTTATTATAATAAATATTGTGGCAGTTGCTCCTTCCCTGTCGCCATACGTAGTCAAGACAAAACAAAACGTCCCTCTCCTCACATTAAAACACCAGTTTTGTAGCATCCCTCAAACTTGTAAGCCCAGCTTGATGTTCATGTGACGAACACGCACTTGAAAAATCATTCACTATTAACAAATGACGTTAATTTATAACAAAAATCTCTACCAGACCGACGTGTAATGCTTAGCTTCTAGTTCCTCATCTTTTTCCAGATGTCTTGGCTATGCCGGCCTTCCCATGAGCCAGAAATTCCCCCAGGTTTTTTTTTTTAATTCTATTTTGAAGTTGTCTCCTTAGCTTCTTCTTTTATAGTAAGTAACATCTGACTCTGCATTAAACCCTCCCTCTTCCTATCCGTGTGTGTGTGTGTGTACATGTCTCTGATCGATGAATTAACCTTTTTGTTCTATGATGAAAGTGGGATTCAAGGTTATTCATGGCGATTGTTTCAACATGATCAGACCACATGTGCATGAATCTTGGGACTATCCGAATAATAATGTTGGGCTATCCTCGTCAGCTGCAACATCATCATCATCATCAATATTAATCCCATTTTCAAAGCCACCAGCCATTGACACCACCACCAACAGTACTGTAAACTTGGCAACCAACGAGTTTTCAGATTGGGTGGAGCATATTACCAAACACCTTGTGGACGACTTACCCGCAGCTGAAACCACATCTGATCATAACTTGCTTCATCCTTATAACCACTGCCAAACAGGGTCTACTTCTCATGACAACCTCGTACCCACACCAGTAGTTTCACCTGTTCTATACCCTAGGAATAAGGGTCCCTTCAACAATGATGACCTGCAAATTCAAATTCAAACTCAAACGAACCCATCATCAGTAGATCACGATCAAAGCAATGATGTGTTACACCTCTTAACACTTCTAATGGAGTGTGCAGTGGCAATCTCAGTAGACAACCTCAGTGAGGCACACAGAATGTTGGTGGAGCTAACCCAACTGGCCTCACCGTACAAGCCATCCTGTGGAGAGCGTATTGTGGCGTATTTCGCTAAAGCCATGACTAGCAGAGTAATGAACTCGTGGCTCGGAGTATTTTCCCCTTTGATTGACCACAGAAGCATCCACTCTTCGCTCCAGGTGTTCAACAATATTTCGCCTTTCATCAAGTTCGCACATTTCACTTCCAATCAAGCCATTCTTGAAGCAGTGCATTGCTGTGATAGTATTCATATCATAGACTTAGACATCATGCAGGGTCTTCAATGGCCGGCTTTCTTCCACATCCTCGCCAACAGAATGGAGGGACGACCACGCCTTCGAATGACAGGCATGGGAGCTTCAATGGACATCCTCGTCGAGACAGGCAAGCAGCTCACGAACTTCGCAAAAAGGCTCGGAATGTCGTTTCATTTCCAACCAATCGCGAGGAAGTTCGGGGAAATCGAAGATGTCTCTAAGGTGCAAGTAAGACCCGGCGAGACAATCGCCGTCCACTGGCTGCAACACTCGCTGTACGACGCCACAGGACCAGACTGGAAAACTCTGAGACTTCTTGAAGAACTAGAGCCGAGAATCATAACTCTTGTGGAACAAGATGTTTCAAGCGGCGGGTCGTTTTTGGATCGTTTTGTCGGGTCTTTACACTATTATTCCACCGTGTTTGATTCTCTGGGAGCTTATATGGCCAGCGAGGACCTTAACAGGCACAAGGTTGAACACGGGCTTCTGTCCAGAGAGATAAATAACATATTGGCCATAGGAGGACCAGCAAGAAGTGGAGAAGACAAGTGCAGACAGTGGAGAAGTGAGCTTGCGAGGATTGGTTTTCTGCAGGTTCCAATGAGCCCTAACTCTATGGCTCAAGCTCAATTGATATTGAACATGTTCTCACCTCCTCATCATGTCCATGGCTATACTCTTGCTCAAGTCGATGGCACTCTCAGGCTTGGATGGAAGAACACTGGCCTGTATACAGCTTCCGCATGGACATGTTACAATTCCACTAATAATAAACACTAGCTTAATTGTGCCCTGATATGTATGCGCTCGTAATCTTTAAGATAATATGGTCTTCGTTTAAGATTCTTGTTTTTTGGCACGTTACTGAAAAGCTGGAGATTTGATTTCATGCCTTGTATGTGGTTGGGAAATGGAAATGGGAATTACTTGGTTAGCTGGCAAGTTGACACTTGCGTGATTCTTTTGACGATGCATGATTTCTCTGAAGTCTGGTGCGCTTTTTTCTGTGCGTAGAAAGAAATAAAGATGTTGAATTCATGGGGACGAAACTTTATAATTCATGTGTTTTTTTTTTTTTTCCTCCACAACTTTCCGGGTAAGAAGATATATATGGAAAAATGGAATCTTCTTGATATTCTTCTGCTTGTCTCTCTTGTACATGACCAATCATGGAATTACAAAGATCATCAGTAATATTTTTATAAGTTATATTGCTCGATAGATATTTGATGGATCCAACGTCAGGCTTAGAAAAAAAAAAAAAAACGATATCCTAATGTAACAGACCAGCAGATCATATCCCTCTCCATTCTCTATCATTCTCTTCAGTTATTTCGGTGAGGAAATGAATTGGCTTTGGGCGCGGTTGCATTATATATATATATTCCTAATTTTTATATTAATTACTTTTATTTGATTATATATAAAAGACACTTTTTAAATACAAAACCGCTTATTTTCTATCTTATCTGGGTATAGCGAAAAAGTAAAACAGCATGCATGTTAATTTTATGTAAAACTTGATAACATTATGTGCTTGCGAATTGATAAACTTGAAGAAATAATCTGCAGATGAGAGGGAAGAAACGTGATGGTAGCGGACTACTGGTGGACCGTGGACGTCACGTTGGCTTTGCTTGTTTGAGCTTAATAATTGATCAGATTCATATATTGGGATCAACTCTGCGTCATAGTTGGTGTCTCTAAATCTGAGCGTATCAAACTATGAGGCCCATCTGTCTCTAAAAGCTCCTACGAAACCACATCCATGTTCCTTCCACGTCACAGACTCTAGTATCCAACATACCACCATCTTCTTTTTCTTCTCTTCTAAAAAAAAAAAAAGTATAAACATATTTTTGGAAATTAAATCTTATGAATTCGAGATTCATAAATTTATGACATATTTTTTAAATATTTTTTATTCTATTATTTTTATAGAGCATGGAATTTATAGATAATTAAATTCGTATTTTTATGACCGTAGAGTTCATGTTTTTAATTAAATAAAAAATATGCAATCGTGAAAATAAATAGTATGGTGGATGGTCATGAAAGACTTCGTTGTTACGTGAAGGGGACGAAGCATTGTTGCGGGGTGGGGTCATGTCTCGTCCAATTTATAATAATGGATCGCACGTTTCCCTCTTATTCCGCTCATAATTAGTCCCCTTTTTGAATCATAAAATCATCTTCTTTATTTAATCCTTACTTTCTCTAATTTTATTTATAAAAATTAAAAATATTTTTTATCACATATCATTAAATTTTTATTATAAATTTTTCTTTTCACTTTTCATTAAAATATTGTAGCACTATAAATTTTAAACTTATTTATTTTATAAATTATTTTTTTAATTTTTAAAAACGGTGTAATTTGACCCCTGCTACTAATAAAAATTAACTTTAACTATCAATTAACTAAAAAATGACATAAAAATTATAAAAAATAATCAAAAATTACAAACAATGACCTAGAAAATTACAGAAAAAGGATCAAAATTATTTTTGTCATTTTTTATAATTTTTAATGCCCTTTTATGTAATTTTCTAGTTAACTAATTGTTAAAGTGAACTTATGTTAATGGCAAGAATTAGAATGCATCATTTTTAAAAGTTGAAAAAATAATTTATACAATAAATAAGTTCAAAGTACATGGTGCCATTGAATCTAAAGTTTAGAAAGTAATTTGCTCATTTATCAATTTTATAAAGGAAAAATCGCATTAGGAGCCCTAAAAAACACATTATTGTACTTTAGGCTTGAAAAAAAAATATGATGTTGCACTGCAGGTCTTGGGCCCTTATTGCAATTTTTTTAAGATTAAAAATATAATTTTGCGCTTTCCAATCCATATTTCACGCTCACTATCTCACGCATGCACACTCTTTCTCTCTCTTGGTATTAGATTTGGAAACTAAAAAAGGTGCAAGCACGGAGGATTTCCTAAAAAACGCATCAAAATAGAGTTCTCAAACTTAAAAGGCTATACCATCCCACAACAACTACATTGCTTATCCACATTCAATCGTATATTTTTTTTTTCCTTCTAGTTTGTCTCTAGGAAAGTGCTGCTTCTTCGCCACTTGTGATTGATTTCTTACTCGATGACCTATGTTTGAATCGTCCCGTTAAAGAAAGTGAATTAAGGCCTTTAATATGGATTTGTCTTTGTTCTTGACATCATTGGCGAAGTCGTTTGTGATATTCATGGTGTTGATGCATCGTCTTATGCATAATGAATATTGTATTGTGCACACAATATCTATTAAAATTTCATTGAAAGGTATGAACTTTTAGTTGAGCATGTGTGAGCATTGTTTTGTGTATAGTGGACATTGTGTTATGCATGACCTGCCTAATTTATCCATTTTGTTGAGTCTAAATTACTAAAATATTAAAAAAGTGTAACAGCCCTCCTGGGTCACCACTGCCTCTCCAGGGTCTTTTCCCAGGCGCTGGACAACACACATGTCACCACATGATTGCCGGCTTTCCCACTGGTGGTACAGTGGTTATTCCTCACCCCACCCTCACGGGGGTCTTTTGGAACCTCCCCAGACTCGAACCTCCAACCTCTACCACCTTAACAAAGTTGAGGCTAAGTCTGGTACCATTGAGTCTCAATGGTACCAGACTTAGCCTCAACTTTGTTAAGGTGGTAGAGGTTGGAGGTTCGAGTCTGGGGAGGTTCCAAAAGACCCCCGTGAGGGTGGGGTGAGGAATAACCACTGTACCACCAGTGGGAAAGCCGGCAATCATGTGGTGACATGTGTGTTGTCCAGCGCCTGGGAAAAGACCCTGGAGAGGCAGTGGTGACCCAGGAGGGCTGTTACATAAAAGGCGCCTTTTATGTAACAGCCCTCCTTTTTATACATGAAGGCACCTCTTCTCTTCCCTCATCTAACCAATGTGGGACTTAGAAACAATAACCTTCCACCCCCCCTTTTTTTTTGTTCCTTCTACCTTCTCTTTTTTTTTTTAACACACACATAAAAAAAAATTATTTATGTATTATATCTTAACTAAATATTGCTTATGTGGTTTTAAATTTAAATTTTTAAATTCATAATTAAATACCTAATCATAATATTATTTCTAAATAACCTCAAATAATATAAATTCCTATTATTATCATTTTTTTCCTCAAAACCTAAATTCCACAATTTCTTTATTATATAAAAATCAGGATGTTACAATTCTCCCCTCCTTTTAGAAATTTTGTCCTCAAAATTTAATAGATAAGCTTAGAAACTATGTACCTAAGCAAATAAATGTGGATAATCTCGCCTCATACTCTCCTCGGTCTCCCAAGTAGCATCACCTAGGGCTCCACCCTTCCAAATCACCTTCACGAGTCGGATGGTCTTATTGCGTAGTTGTTTGTCCTTAAAGTCCTCAATTCGCTCCGGTTCGGATCTAAAGGTCAAATTCTCCCTCAATTCTACTTCTTCAGGTTCAATAACATGGGAGGGATCCGGGTTGTACTTCTTCAACTGTGATACGTGGAACACATTATGGATACCTGCAATCTGTGGAGGTAATGCAACTCTATATGCAGTAGATCCAATTCGCTCCAAGATCTCATACGGGCCCATAAATCTAGGTGTCAATTTCTTTGCCTTAATGGATCTACCAATGCCTGTCACTGGAGAAACCTTCAAAAATACATGATCTCCTACTTCAAACTCTAACGGCCGTCTCCTCTTATCAGCATAGCTCTTCTGTCGGCTCTGAGCGGTTAGCAATTTTTGCTTAATCATTGCAATCTTCTGGGTGGTTTGCTCTACAATTTCTGGACCAATGATACTCCTCTCACTTAATTCTGTCCAACATAAAGGCGATCTACACTTCCTTCCATACAAGGCCTCATAAGGCGCCATCCCAATACTAGAATGATAGCTGTTATTATAAGCAAATTCAGCTAATGGCAAATGATTATCCCAACTACCTGGTAGTTCAATGGCACAAGCTCTCAACATGTCCTCCAAATTTTGGATCGTCCTCTCTGTTTGTCCATCTGTTTGGGGGTGGTATGCGGTGCTAAAACTCAGTCTGGTACCCATAGCCTTCTGTAGCGCACCCCAAAAGTTTGAAGTGAACCTTGGGTCACGATCTGACACAATTCTAGAGGGTATACCATGAAGTCTAACTATCTCCTTAATGTATATCTCAGCAAATTTCTCTAATGTAGAGGTAAACTTGATCGCCAAAAAGTGAGCTGATTTGGTGAGTCGGTCTACTATCACCCAAATAGCATCCTTACTCGAGGGTGTTCTTGGCAGTCCAGTGATGAAATCCATAGAAATATCATCCCATTTCCACTTTGGAATATCTAACGGTTGCAGTGTTCCAGCTGGCTTCTGATGTTCTATCTTTATCTTCTGACACGTTAAACATCTAGAAACAAATTCAGTTACATCTTTCTTCATTCCTGGCCACCACCAACCTCGCTTCAAATCATGGTACATTTTAGTTATACCAGGATGAATTGTATATTTGCTCCTATGAGCTTCTTCTAAAAGGATATTCCTCAATCTTGGATCATTAGGTACACAAACTCTACCTTTATACTTCATCACTGTGTCCTCAGAGATGGTAAAATTTGGGGCCTTACCTACCACTATCTCCTTCCTTATATTCCTTAAGTAGTCATCACTTTGCTGTGAGACTCTGAGATCTTCCCAGAATTTGCTCTCAAAGTCTGCTACCTGGAGTGCGGCCATTTGATGTTCAATCACATCTACTGGAACATCATGAAAACTGTTCCATAAATGATATTCATGAACCATCAAATGTGCAGCATGAATAGTCTTTCTACTTAAGGCATCAGCTACCACGTTAGCCTTACCCGGATGGTAATGTAATTCAAAGTCATAATCCTTTAGAAATTCCATCCATCGTCGCTGCCTCATATTAAGCTCTTTTTGATCAAATAAATACTTCAGGCTCTTATGGTCACTGAAGATTTGAAACTTAGATCCATACAAGTAGTGTCTCCATATCTTTAGAGCAAACACAACTGCAGCTAACTCCAAATCATGAGTAGGGTAATTTTCCTCGTGTGGTCTCAACTGTCTGGAGGAATAGGCAACCACTCGGTCATTTTGCATCAAAACACATCCTAAACCCTTTAAAGAAGCATCAGTGTACAGAGTGTACGGCACCACAGGGTCAGGAATAGTCAATACTGGAGTAGTGGTTAACCTCTTTTTCAATTCTTGGAAAGCAGCTTCACATTTGTCAGTCCAAATAAATGGGGCATCCTTCTTAGTTAGCTTAGTTAAGGGCATCGCAATTTGCGAAAATCCCTTAATAAAGCGACGATAATAACCTGCTAGACCTAAAAAGCTTCGTATCTCTGTAACAGATTTTGGCTGTTCCCACTTCATCACTGCATCAATCTTACTAGGATCCACCGCAACTCCATCTCTGGACACAACATGGCCCAAAAACTTTACTTCTTGGAGCCAAAATTCACACTTGCTTAATTTGGCATAAAGCTTATGTTCCCTCAAAACTTGCAAGACGATTCTTAAATGTTCACCATGAGCCTCCTCATCCTTTGAATAAATAAGAATGTCATCAATAAACACTACTACAAACTTATCTAAATAGGGTCGAAAGATCCTATTCATGTAATCCATGAATACCGCAGGAGCATTCGTAAGTCCAAACGGCATCACCATGAATTCATAATGCCCATATCTCGTCCGAAATGCTGTCTTAGGTATATCCTCTGCTCTCACTCTCAATTGGTGGTACCCTGACCTTAAGTCAATCTTTGAGAAAACTGCGGATCCCACAAGCTGATCCAGCAAATCATCGATTCTCGGAAGTGGATATTTGTTCTTGATGGTTACTTTGTTCAATTGTCTATAATCAATGCACAATCGGAGGCTTCCGTCCTTCTTCTTTACAAAAAGGACTGGAGATCCCCAAGGTGAAACACTCGGTCTGATGAAACCCTTCTCAAGTAGCTCTTCGATTTGCTTTTTCAGTTCCGCTAACTCTGAAGGGGACATCCGATAAGGAGCCTTAGAAATTGGCCCTGTACCGGGTACCAATTCAATTGAGAACTCTACCTCGCGCTTTGGGGTAAACCGGAGACTTCGTCTGGAAATACATCCGCAAATTCTTTGACAATTGGGATATTCTTCACGCCTTCATCAATCTCAGCTTGGATAGAGAAGAAAACCATGTAGGCCTGGCAACCCTTCTTCATACATCTATCAACTTGCGCCGCCGACAAGAAAACATGATCTTGAGTCTCGACTGGGGTCACCGACAAAGAAGATAAAGACACACTCCTCTCTCTACAATCTAGGATAGCACCATTTGCAGCCATCCAATTCATTCCCACAATTACATCCATACCTCTCAGTGGTAGGATAATTAAGTCCATAGTTGTTTTCCTATTTTTAAACTCGACTACTAGGTTAAGGCATGCCTTAGCGGTCCTCACAGATTCTCCCGCAGGAGTAGACACATTCATATCAAACGGTAAAATACACACAGGCAAATCAAGGTTCTTTACACAAGTTTCAGAAATAAAAGAGTGTGTAGCACCCGAATCAAATAGTGCAACAATATCATGATGAAGGATTTTGATGTTACCTCTAATGGCATCTGGGGAGTTCATGGTGTCCTGAGTAAGAGCAAACACACGACCAGAGACAGTAGGATGTTGGGAAGGGTTCTTCATATTTGAGCCCTGGTTGTCCCCACAAAACTTTGCAATGTGACCGGGTTTCCCACAAATGTAACAGATCCAGCACTGTCCGAAATGACGACGCCCGCATTTAGTGCACTGTTGAGAGCTCGCTGTACTCGGGGCAGGGGTAGATACTGTTGGGCTCCTCTGTGACCCGTAATAACTACTATGATAGCTCCTCTGTCCTTGGCCCCTTTGAAATGGACCCTTCTGCCTTCCTTGGTTCCATGAGCTACTCGAACCCTGATGGTTTTTCTTCATAATGCCTCCGGTGGGTCGAGGGTAGGTTGGGGGTCTACTATATGAATAACCCCTCTTCTCTCTCTCAACCTCCTTCTTACTGCGAGCTACTACTTGTAGTTTTATGCACATTTCATCATAATCTCGGATATCTAGATGAGCCAATGGTTCCCTCAATTCTGGTCTAGCCTTCTCCAATAAGCGCTTAGCCTTCCATTCGGAATCATCCCTATACTGCAGGTACGTGGAGTATCTAGATAACTCCTGAAACTTAGCAATGAATGTGTCCTCATCGAGGTTCCCTTGCTTAAAGGCATGGAATTCCGCTTCCTTCTCAGACCTTAACTCTGATGGAAAGTAATGCCTGAATAATTTTTCCTTGAATTCCTCCCAGGTGAGTGTAGAATCATCCCTGGGCCCTGCTGTCTCCCACCAATCTCTTGCTCCTTTCACTAGGAGCACTAATGCTACTTGTACTTTTTGATTGCTGGTGCATGTGACTACTCGAAAGATGGATTCGAGTCTCTTCACCCATTCCTCTACCACGGATGGTTTAAGGTTACCATCAAACGTAGGAGGGTTAAACTTCCTAACAGTTTCCCACACATCAGTAATGGTCGGTGGGGCTCTCTGTTCCTCCTGCCTAATTTCTTTCCTTCTAGACTCATGATCTCTCAGAGTGGCAGGATGTGAGGAACTGCCTTCCCCCACATGACTCTCAACATGAGCCCTATCTCCATTTTCAGTTACCTTTTGCCTCTTTAGCTCCGTCAACTCTTGTTCGTATCCTTGAACCTTGTCTGTTAATGTTTTTACAAGCATTCTTAATTCCGCCAAGTCAGGCTCCTCATTTGGCAGTGGCGGTGGCAGGTGCTCATGTTGGAATCCTGAGTTACCACGAGTAACAGGCATTTTCTCTCCCCTCCTAAAGGATACAAGATATAAATAATAAAATTAGCCTAGCTATATCATGGCCATACAATGAGAAGCACCATAACAATGTATATTGCCAACCGACTATATGCTCTGATACCAATATGTAACACCCTCAAATTTACAAACCGATTTTTCGCAAGTTATTAATTCAAGAAATCATTTTTTTTTTCATTGAACCCTTATCATACCCTTATCATGGTAGAAAAATTTCTACCATGATACATCCAAGACAATATACCACAGGTCTTAAAATATCTCAAAAAGCAATTAGAACCATGAGGGACAGACATGATCCTCATAGCATGTTATTTAAATTAGGTCATGAATCAAAAGGGACAGACATAATCCTCTTGGACATATAAATGCATTTAATAAAAAGGATTAGAGTTTACATGCTCCATAGACAAGATATGTCCTAAGTTGGCACAAGATACATTGTATAATCCAAAATAAGAGGCAACGTAAAAGATGGTGTCTCATACACCATAATTACACCTCTGGTGCTTTCTCGGCCGGATTCGCTCCTGTAAAAATATTAACCACGGGGAATGAGACTTAAAAGTCTCAGTAACCAAAAATTAATATGTAATGATGCATGCGGATGTAACTAATCATGCGATTGCTAAGTGGGCACACAAAACATTTAACCGAACAATATTTTCAAACAAACCGAACAAGTATTTAATTGCATGACTGCACCTTATATCCTCCTTTCACCATGCTCGGACGCCAAATCACCCGGCCAAAGGTGAGTTGGACCAAGCGACACGCCACTCATTGGGTCCAATGAGGGCTTACCACGTGGTAATAATTAACCGAACAGAAATTCCCATTAACACCATACATTAAAATACCCTGACAAGTCATGCATCATTCAAATATCCAAACAGGAATATATCCGAACAATAATATCTCATCATGATAAACAAAAATAAATTTTTAACCCACTTGGCAATAATTTCAAACAAGTATATACAGTATTTATTTTCAATAATTCATAATTTTTCCAAACAACAAAACAACACATAACCATTCACAAACACACTCATCACAACACATTAATAATGGTTACCTTGTGTCTTGAATAACAAGTTCCCCTTCACAACTCCTTTTTCACCACTATCTTTGTCAATATAATCTACATAATTATTTCACAATACTATATATTAATTTTACATTAAAATAAATAACTCTAATTTAAAGAGTTAGAAAGTCTTAAATCTATAGTCCATATTAACACTAATTTAAGATTTATGCCTTATTTAACTTCCCAAATTCTTTTCTAAAATTCTCGTACCCTAATGAACTATTTTTTTTATCCTCAATTCACTTCTAGTATCGCAATTTCATCCTTCTACATTCTAAAAATTCATCTAAAAATAAATTAAAAATTTTAGAATTATCCTGAAGCCTCAAATCACCTTTCTATAACCTCAAAAATACCTATTCATACTTAAATAAATATTTAATAATCATAGATTTATCCCTACATCTCAGATTCCACATAAATTCAACCATATAGATCTAGATTTTAACTCAAAAATTCTTAAACATGAGTTTCAATCTTAAGAAAATATTCTATAATATTTACTATATCCCTAAGAATTTTAACCTATATTTTTAATCCATCATATCATCAGATTAACTATCCTATAGAAAAATCCTAATCAAAATATTTACTCTATCCTACAAAATAATCATATCACTAGAAAGCTAATATTATTTAGAAAATAACTATAAAATTAATTTTGTAATTAAATAAATTTTTAAATGCTAATCTAAACAGGAAAGTTAGAACATACCTGAAGAAAAAAGAAAATAATCCCCCCTTGCGAGAAAACGCGAGCAACGTGAGAGGAAGAGAGAAAAATAATATAAAAATGGGATTGTGAGTCCCAAAATTATATTAAAAAAAACTATAGGTTTGAATTTAATTATTCAAACCTTTGGGCCCAAAGTTATAATTTTCTCTAAATTGCATCTTAGCCTCTCATGCTTCCTAATGCACACACCCCCTCCTTTTTATACTTGACTCAATGGTACCAGACTTAGCCTCAACTTTGTTAAGGTGGTAGAGGTTGGAGGTTCGAGTCTGGGGAGGTTCCAAAAGACCCCCGTGAGGGTGGGGTGAGGAATAACCACTGTACCACCAGTGGGAAAGCCGGCAATCATGTGGTGACATGTGTGTTGTCCAGCGCCTGGGAAAAGACCCTGGAGAGGCAGTGGTGACCCAGGAGGGCTGTTACATAAAAGGCGCCTTTTATGTAACAGCCCTCCTTTTTATACATGAAGGCACCTCTTCTCTTCCCTCATCTAACCAATGTGGGACTTAGAAACAACAACCTTCCACCCCCCCTTTTTTTTTGTTCCTTCTACCTTCTCTCTTTTTTTAACACACACATAAAAAAAAAAATTATTTATGTATTATATCTTAACTAAATATTGCTTATGTGGTTTTAAATTTAAATTTTTAAATTCATAATTAAATACCTAATCATAATATTATTTCTAAATAACCTCAAATAATATAAATTCCTATTATTATCATTTTTTTCCTCAAAACCTAAATTCCACAATTTCTTTATTATATAAAAATCAGGATGTTACAAAAAGCATGGACTTTAAATTAAGTATACGTGAGCATTGTTTTGTACATGGTGGATGTTGTGTTGTGAAAGGCATGGACTTTCAGTTAAACATACATTAGCATTGTCTTGTACATAATAGATGTCATTTTGTACATGGTCTACCTAATTTGTCTATTTTATTGAGCTTAGACTACGAAAATACTATAAAGGCATGGACTTTTAATTGAACATATGTGAGCATTGTTTTACACATAGTAGATGTTGTGTTGTGCATAATTCACCTAGCTTGTCCATTTTGTTGAACCTAGTGTTACGCCTAGACTAAAGTTTCTAGGAAACATTGAAAACCTATATAATAAAAAAAGATGGTTTGTAAAAAGGGTTCAGGAGTATATTGTATGTGGGAAATGTGTCAGGCACCTCATGACATTTATTCATAAAAATGGTTACCCTAAGTTGAATGCATAAATTAATCAGCCTTTTAATAATATCTTAATTACCCTTAATAATTATATAAGAAAAGGAAACAAATAAAAATGAAAACAAAAAATTTATTTACAAAGGAGGGTTTAATCTACCATCAAAGTCTAGGACTTACACATCCTGTGATGGGGAACAAAGTCTACATAGTTTGAAATACTATTGTTTTTATTTTTTAAATTCTTTTAATTAATTTCTTTATTGAAAGGATTGATATTTTGGGTTATATTATTATACTTATTTTTTTAAATAACAATTTGTTCTAAGGAAGTAATTTTAGGTAAGAGAAAAATAATTAGTATTGAAACCTATGATGATTTAGTATCACTTATAGTCTGCTGATGAACACTCTAAGTGTACACAGTAATTTAATATCACTCATGATAAACCCTAGAGGAATAAAAGAAATTTTGAAGAATAATTTTCTATAAAATATTTCAATGAAAAAATTTTGATAGACAATTTTAAAGACCCAAGATGACTTAGTATCACTCATGACATAATCCAAAATATGTCAACAAATTTGTTATTTTTACCCATAACTTAATGTCATTCATGGCATCTCATTTGATATTTTTTCAGGGACCCACAGTGATTTAACATCACTTATAATATAACCTAAAATATGCCAACAATTTTATTATTTTTACTTGTGATGACTTAATGTCATTCACGATATTTCATTTAATGCTTTTATAAATCCATGGTAATTTCATATCACTCGTGAAAGCCTGATAAACAATAATGTTTTGTTTTATAAAATAAAATAAAGGAAATTGAGGAAGATCAACCATAGATCCATCAATAAGTTTTGAGCATAATTATTTGTTGGCCAGTCAAATATAGGGATGCCTCTGACTGTCATGAAAAAATGCTAAGAAGAACGTGAAAAGAAGGAAGGAAAAAAATAAAAAGGAAAGTAAGTGGCAAGAATGTTATCATCGTTGGCTAAGAAA
This sequence comes from Prosopis cineraria, assembly GCF_029017545.1. Taxonomy (NCBI): domain Eukaryota; kingdom Viridiplantae; phylum Streptophyta; class Magnoliopsida; order Fabales; family Fabaceae; genus Prosopis; species Prosopis cineraria. Next base: position 45,168,075 of record NW_026555332.1, read on the forward strand.
TTGAATCATTGAAAGAAAAAAGAAGAAAGGAAAAAAAATGCAAAAGAGAAGGGAAACAAGAAATGGAAAAAATAAACACAAGCACAAGCATTATATCACAAAATGAAAGGAGACAGATAAAAAAATATCATCCCACAATTTGTCAAACTTGGATGGCAATTTCAGGGGTGGCTTCGCATTAGGTGAGAGGCAAGCAAAAGTGAGATTTTATCACCCTTCCCTTCGTAGCTTACGATAGCTCTTTTTTCTTTTTTTTAAAATGTAAGGCTACGGTTAAAGTCGTACAAAAAAACCAAAATCAGGTTAAGTCAGAAGCCATAAGGCTCTTACAATCATTAGACAGTCTATCAAATAACATCATGTCAAAATGTTCTTCGGGAGTCTTATGGGCCAGATACGGTAACTCTTTTTATTTCACACATGCTCTTTCACACTTTTTTTATTCACGCATCTTTTCTTATCTTAATGTTCTTGTCTCTCATGCACCTTTTTCTTCAATTTTTCTCTCCCTTTATGGCCTCCAATTCATGCCTCCTCCCCAAAAATTTTTCCTCCCTTCTCCCCTTCCTTCCTATCTCTTTTATAAACACCAATTAAGTTTTTTTTCTCTCAAAGACAAAATCAAGCATGTCAAGGCAAATTTTAGTTTAACTTTTCTTAATTATTTTACATTCAAATTATCACATTTAATTTGATAGAATCATAATTGTAGGGATTTGGAGGCCAAAAAAAGGAAAAAAAATTCTTTTTAAATTATGAAGATATTATTTTATTTTAATTTTTTTATAAAATCTTATTTTTTATTTTATTTATTTAATTTACTCAATTCTATTGGGATTTTCATTTATTTTTAGTTTACATCTAAAGGCCTGAAAAAAATACAATGTTCACACCTAGGCTACTGAAATATTGGAAAGACATGAATTTTTAGTTAAATATACATGAGCATTGTCTTGTACATAATAAATATTGTGTTGTGCATAATTTCGTGCAAGTTTTCTAAATTAAAATCAAACAAAGGGTAAAAATATATTTTTGATCTCAAGAAAAACCTGTAGTATAATATCAAACTTTTTCAAACTCAAAGTACAATGATGTATTTTTTAAGACCCTTAGTGTAATTTCTCCTTTTATAAATCAGAGTCTTTTATTAATCACGTACCAAACTATCAAAGGTTAGAAATAGGGTAAATCACATGGTCTCCTAGCATATACACAGACTTGAATTCAATAAGTAGTCATATTTTATTCACTTAATGAGTGTTTTAATTATAATCGTTGAATTTTATTAATATTTGAAAACTGTTAAAATACATTTTTTAAAAAAATTCAAAATAATCATTTTGATAAAAAAACTCCTCACACATGTTGCCCAAAAAAAAAAAGAAATTTGATACTTAATAAATATTATATAATAAAATCGCTCAAAATCATTTAATTAAATTAAATAATTATTATTATATTATATAAGATACTCGAGGGAGTAAATTTATGTCACTCAATAAATTATAGCACTATAATCGTAAGTTTGGTAATAGAACTCACCAAAATTTTCCCATCCGACATTCATGCGTTATTCCGCCTTCAGATTCCCCCTGCAATCCCAAGGCTTTGAGAATTGGGCAATGGAAAGCCCAAATCTCCTTAATTGGCCCAATTTAACAGCGCGCGGACAAAATATGGAAACCACACGGGGGAAAGCAACGAAGCTTTGTAATAAAATGATAAATCATTTTATCAAAAAAAAAAAAGACAATAAAATTTTTATAAAATATATAAATGATAATTTAATCGTTTAAAATATTATAATTTTTTTAAAATTTTTAGAGATTTTTTTATTATTAATAAATTTATATAAATTATTAAATTATTCTTATTGAAAATAAATTATTCACAAGTTTTATTTAAATATTCACAATCTTCATTCTTATATGAGCAATAATGCAACAAAAAATCATAATTTTTTATATTAATTTTTTATTTACTTTTGTATTGCTATGTATATAAGAAAGAAGGTTGTGAATATTTAAATAAAACTTGTGAATTATTTATTTTTACCAAGAACAATTTGATAATTTATATAAATTCATCAATCATAAAAAAGTTCTTAAAAATTTCAGAAAAATTATTATATTTCAAGAGATCAATTATTATTTACACATTTTAAAGAAATTTTATTGTTATTTTTTCAAAGAAAAAAGACAAATCATCAAAAATATCAAATTTTTTTCCAACGACAATGTCATATATTTGGTACAAATATATATGACAAGGTATATAATACTCCTTCCGTTAAAAAATATAAGACATTTTTTAAAGAGTTAAATATTAAAAAATATAAAATATTTTTATTATTTTAAGGTGTAATCATTATCTTTTTTTTAAATGCCCCTATTGATGATGACTTTATATTTATTTTAAGATATTTAATAGGAGTAATATGAAAAGATAGAGTTAGTTTAAAAGTAAATAATTACTTTATTGAAGGGTGAGATTCTATTAAAAATATTTTATATTTTTAAATAGAGAGAATATATTTTTTATATAGCTATCTCCCTGAGTCAAATTTAAATATTATCATGTTTAATCGTGAGTATCTCTAAAAAAACGATTTTTACATGATATTTTTGTTTGTCTTCTCTTTCAACATAAATCATAATTTATTTTCCAGCTAAAAATGTAATGATAAAACAAAACAAAACAAAATAATTAAAAATAAATTAAATACAAGAAATAATTTCGTCCGGAGAGCAATTTGACAGCCCCAAACGTGAGCGGCACGGAGAGAGGATATCGGTTTTTGGGGGAGAAGTTTTTAATTTACAAGTCTAAGCTGGCCAAAAAAAAAAAAAATCAAGTGCCAAGGCTAAGCGGATGGAAATTGGTATTGTTAGTTCGTAGAAACAACATCTTAGAAAAAGGATAAATTTTAAAAATTACCGAAGAAAGACGGCGATTTGTTATTATTATGAAAATTGTTATTATTATGAAAAATCTCCTCGCTGCTGTTGGCTTCTCAATTCTCCCTCTCCGTCTTTCTCTCTCTTCCCATCAGTTTCCGGGCTCTGTCCATCTCTCAGCTATTGTTGTGTAGAATTATTAAAATCTCTTCCTATCTGATCGAGCACAGGCTTCTCAATCTCGTCTTTTCATCCTGATTCTTCCAGAATTTGTGATACCCTTCGCATTCTGTTTTCTTGGGTCAATGCGCTCCTGTTCTCTGCAAGTTAGGGCTTCAATCCGTGGCCTGGGCTGATTGATTTGCGTTATGTGCGATGTAGAATGTAGGAGAAGACGGTGTGATATTCTGAATAAAGATTTCATCCTCATTGCCGGAGGATGTTTAAATTTTTATAAACTCGGTCCATTTTGATTTTCTCTTATTCTGGATTTACGCCATAATTCAATTCAATTTACAGCTCCTTGGATGACTAGATTGGGAAATCTGATAGAATTTTGATGGACTTTCTAAGAAAGCAAGGAATTTTGACTGCATAATCCATTAATTCGGCGTATCAGTGGACAATGAGAGTGAGAGTTGCTCTACATGAGGTTGTGTACAATTAGGTGTTGATTTCGGGACGAATTTGAGCAGAAAATCCCCTTACATTTGTTGGCTGTGGGGACGGTGCATTGAAGATCATTTCATCATGGATCATTTGGTTGGTGGGAAGTTTAAACTGGGAAGGAAAATTGGAAGTGGCTCTTTTGGGGAGCTTTATTTAGGTATGAATATTTCATTTTTGTTCACTTGTAATTTATTTTGGTGTTCTTATTCAGCTTTAAATATATTCCAGGAGTAAATGTGCAAAATGGAGAGGAGGTGGCCGTTAAGCTGGTACGCCAAGTTTTACCTTTTATGTGATTATATGGGGAAAAATGCTTCAATAGTGGAGTCTGTTATGAATTTCTAGGGATTGATTACTAGTTTTCTGTTTGTGAGTGTATGTTGACTATCTTGAATATGCGCACATATGATCAAGATCACCATTATCTTACTTTGTTGAACCTCGCATTTATTTTTAGTCTGCATGTTACCATGTCCGGTGGATATCTGTTGTGCTATATTTAGATGCTGTAAACATCGGCGTTATGGTTAGTAAAGGGCATCCTCATTTTTCAATCGTTGCATTTGAAGTCCTCTTGAAATATTACACGAAATATGGAGATATGGTTCATTTTTATATTTATAAACAAATGAAATCTCTCTCTCTCTCTCTCTATTAGTTGGATTGCAGGGAATTTTTATAAGAAATGAGTGAGATCTCAATAAAGATGGAAGTAAAATGCAAAATGCTACATTGCATCTTCTTTTTATCTTGGTTACAGTGTTTGTCCCATTTTCCTTTTGCTGTTTTACAATAGAAGAAAGTTCTTATATCTGTTCTTAGCATCAGTATATCCATGCGTCATGAATTGATCTTCTGTTAGTTCTTGATTGCATCTTTCTCCTTCAAAAAATTCCAGGAACCTGTGAAGACCAGGCATCCTCAACTTTTCTATGAGTCAAAATTATATATGGTTCTTCAAGGAGGAAGTAAGTCTGGAACTCTGTACCCTTTAAAGTGTTAGAAGATACAAGTTTGAAGGGAATCAATTTTCAGTATTCTATATGTTGAAAACAATTTCTTCTAAACAAATTTTTTTCTTCTTAATTCTGGAGTTTAATCTGATTGATGTGTTGAATCTTATGTTAATGAAATCAGATTCAGAATCATTTGTATAAACCTTGCCTTTGAAGAAAAATAAAGGAGGACAATTTCTGTAATCAAATAGGATTTTTCCTTTCAATAATCCAGTATTGTTTTCCTTAATGAAGCGGGGATTCCCCACCTCAAATGGTTTGGAGTCGAGGGAGACTATAATGTCATGGTTATTGACCTTCTTGGACCAAGTCTGGAAGATTTGTTCAACTATTGCAATCGGAAATTCACATTGAAGACTGTGTTAATGCTTGCTGATCAATTAGTAAGTGTAGTTGGCAATTGTGCACCTAGTGCTCTTACATAGTAACCCCATCATTTAAATTTTACTTTATATTGTTGTTTATTTTCAGATTAACAGAGTTGAATATATGCACTCAAGAGGTTTTCTTCACCGTGATTTAAAGCCAGACAATTTTCTTATGGGCCTAGGACGTAAAGCAAACCAGGCATGTTATTTTTGTGAAGATGCTTGCTTGTTCTTCCTTTCCTTTTTCTTTGCTGCTCACACTTTACAAAAGATTGTGATTGTTGCTATGCTGATTTATGGAATATGATTGGAAAGGAATCACACATTATAGTAATTTACATTTGATGAATGCATATGATCGGTTGGCTGGAATTAGAATTTTTTAATTATTGTATACTCTAATTGGTAGAAGTTATATTTCGTCTGCTTTTTGCTTGTTTCTTTTTCCTTCTTTTTTTTTTCCTTGGATTTATTCTTGATTTACCAACAAAATAAAATTACTAGAGGAGGATCTGATGTTAGAATTGTGGGGAAGGGATATTCCTTTGTCTCCATAGAGTTGAAAACAAGCCTGGAAGGTATAATCCTTCAAAAATACATCCTACTCAACCAAATTATGGGATTAAAACCTTGTGAAAGACTGCTTTAGCCTGCTTGTTGGTCATTGTAAATAGTTTCTTTCTTAGCTAATGTATTTCTTATCATTCATGTCTTTTAGATGTTCTAGGAGAGTCTTCTTTAATATTTTTCTTCCTTTTATTCTGTTTCAATGTAATTTTCTTTTGTAATACAACGAAAACTAAAATGAAATCAAATTGATTGTTAGATTCTGATAAGGAAATTTAGATAAACACACAAATGTTAGATGTTTTAACTATCTTGGAATCTTGCCGTGTATCTAATTTCAGGTGTACATAATTGACTATGGCCTTGCAAAAAAGTATAGGGATCTTCAGACTCATAAGCACATACCATACAGGTAAATTTTGCCTTGCTTATTAGAGGGTATTAAGGTGTACTCTTTGTATTTGAGTGAACATGTGTGTGTCTGCATGTGAATGTATGCATATATGTGTCTCCCCAAGTCCAGGCAAATTGTTGGCTAAGAAAAAAGTTTAGGTAACTGATTGGGAGAATCACATCTAAAGCCCACCTAAGGAACATATTTACACTACAGGCCCAATGGATTCTAAAATTCCTCTACAAGCCCAAAGGCCTCGAGTGCAATTATTTTTTAAGGTGAAAAAACTGAACTGCCTTGCCCTTAAATAAACTCACATGGACTCATGTAAACAAATGGACCTTTTTTTTTTTAAATAATTGAACTTTTCTTGTTATTTACGGATCATTTGTTGTTAATTAATTTTCTTTGATTAACTTGTAATTTTTATTCTTCTCAAGTAAAAGTGTAAAACCACATGAATTTTTGTAAACAAACAAACTTCGTGTTATAAATAATTAGACTTTTCTTGTTGTTTTACAAACCTTCTGTTGATAATTTTTTTCGATTAACTTGAAAATTTTCTTAGGTACAGGTGTAAACACATATAGAATATTGTGAATAAACGGACTTTTAAATAATTGGGATTTTTCTTGTTATTTACGAACTTTCTATTATTAATTTTATTTGGTTGACTTGTACATTTTCTCAAGTACAAGTGTAAACTCATATGGACTCTTAAGAATAAATGAACTTCTTGTTGTAAATAATTGAACTTTTCTTGTTATTTACAGACCTTCTATTGTTAATTTTATTTGGTTAACTTGTAAATTTTCTAAATATATGTGTAAACCCGTATGAACTCTTGCGAATGTATGGACTTTTTGTTGTAACTAGTTGAGCTTTTCGTGTTTTTTGCAGACCTTTTGTTGTTAATTTTCTTTGCTTAATGTGCAACGCAAATATCCTTGCTTATTAAGGGTAGCTTAGTCTTTTCACCTTTGAAAATAATTGCACTTGAGGCTTTTGGGCCTGCAGAGGAATTTTAGAATTTATTGGGGCCTGCAGTGTAAATATGTTTCTTTGGCGGGCTTTACATGCAATTCCCACTAGCTAACTTTGTTAGTTTTAACTCATACCCAGTCGCATCATTTGAATTGGTCATTCTATCTTTTTTCATTGATTCTGGCACATAAGATGAATAATATCAAATAATCAACTCTATAATCATCAAATAAGCAAGCGTTGTGCACATTGTTTTTATGAAGTGTACACACATTTATGGTAAACCTCAAATGGTATAGGTTTCAAACTGTACACTTTAAAGACGATAGGGGAGCAAAATCAGATCCTAAGCCAACATCTAGTATTCAGCTGATATCACACCATGTCCTATTCTGATTTACTCCCTCTGGACCACAATATAGGGTGTTTTCTAGAAGCTCTACTTAGTCCAAAATATAGGGTCTTAGGTAGGTTTTATATACTTTTTCCAATTATACCCTTTATTATATTCTGCTCAAGTAATTAATGAGGGTTTTTGATCAAGTCAAATATTATATTTATTTTACTTGAAGGTGCAATTGGAAAGATGTGAAAATTTTTAGAAGATCAAGATTTTAACTTACTTTTTTTTGAGAAATGTAAATTAATTAACAATGACTTATATTATGGTTTGGGGGAAGTATAGCAGAAGAAGGAAATGTGGGAGCATGCTGGACAGCTCTGAACAGAAGAGCAAAAAGAGTGTTAAATTGGGACGTTCATGAAGGAAAAACTGTTTAAGAGTCTCCATGATTGCCACATCCACCATTATGCTTATTTTATTTTATTTTATTTTTTGCGGGACCAAATTATGCTCAGTGTTTAGAGTCAATTATATTGATAAATACTTAGTGTTTTGTGCCTTTTTATGTTCATTTGTGTCAGCAACGTACAGTTATGGTTAGTCTTTGCGTTATCATGTCAGTCAGTATGTTGGCTACGTTCTGGTTGTATAGATGGGGGTGGGCAGTACATTTGATGAAAGCTTTTGATAACATATTTGTGTTGTGTGGAGATTCTCAGACTTTAGGGTTGTTTTGAGTTAAGATTCTTGCTCAATAGGGCTCTTAAAGATTCTTTCTGACCTTAAACTCCCTACCCTTATATTGGCACTGGGCTTTCAATTCAAATCCTCCTTGATTGCTTTATTTTGAGTGTTTATTGCCCTCAAAATCTTTATCCTGGGACCATATTAGTATATCACACTTAACTATATTGTTCTTTCCCTTCAGTATTTTTGTTTTAGTTCAAAACCATGTTATGTATTCCCCCATAAAATTTGCCCTATAATTTTTTCCCTCTTCTTTGAAACTGTTGTTTTTATTGTGAAGGGAAAACAAGAACCTCACTGGCACAGCTCGCTATGCAAGTGTGAACACTCATCTCGGAATTGGTGAGTGATATCTTTTGCTGATTTTTGCCTTTTTCATTTTCATGACCAATGTTACAATACAACTGAATTGTTACTTCATTATGACTTACCTTTTCTGTTTTTCAAATCATTTTTACTTTAATGGAAGAACAAAGCAGAAGGGATGATCTGGAATCTCTTGGTTATGTTCTCATGTACTTCTTAAGAGGAAGGTTGGACTCATCTACCCCTCCTACTGGACCTTGGATTTACTTACACCATCTTACTATTTGCTTATTTAGTGCAAATTTTTTTTTCTTTAGTCTTCCTTGGCAGGGACTCAAGGCTGGCACAAAAAAACAAAAATATGATAAGATCAGTGAGAAGAAGGCATCAACCCCCATAGAGGTACCATGACTAGTTGGATCTGTGTCTGTTTGCTATAGACTTACTGAAGAAGTTTCATTTTCCTCTAGAATTAGAGTTTGAACTAGGTTGGATGTTGGCTAATTCCTGCATATTAAATTTTAAGCAAGTTAATTTAAAATCAAGTCAGATGGTAATTTGCTTTAAGGTTTAGGATAGAGGGAATTATCTACATTTTTGCCAATATCTTTAAAATGGGATTAGTTCAATTAGATATTTTATTTACATCATCAATTTGTCTGAACCTACATAAACTTTTCCTTAGAGGTTGCAAAGATAGGCCAAGCTTTGAGGGTCATCCAACTCATAAAATAATTTTTGCCTTTGCTTGTGAACGCTGGCACGCTTCATGGATCTTTTGCACTTGAACTAAGTTTACTGAGATCACCTGAATGATCTCTCTGGTTGATTCTTTTACTTTGATTGAGTTTTCATCCTATATTCCTTGCGTTTATTTGAGTATTACATGTACATTTTCCCCTCTTCTCTTGTCTCCTTTCTGAATTTTTATGATCCAGTTGCTATGTTGGTCATTTATGTGCATTTGTCAACAGGTTCTCTGTAAATCATACCCATCTGAGTTTGTATCTTACTTCCACTACTGCCGGTCATTGCGTTTTGAGGACAAGCCAGATTATTCATATTTAAAGAGACTTTTTCGAGACTTATTTATTCGAGAAGGTTTTTTTACACTGATATGTGATTCTAGTTTGGGTACTTCAGTTATTCTGCTGCAATATTTAGTGCGGTCTATATTGACTTTGTTACTGCAGGCTATCAGTTTGACTATGTTTTTGATTGGACTATATTAAAGTATCCACAGATTGGTTCTAGCTCTAGAGGACGGGTTGGTACTTTAATATGTCACTTGTATGATTTTTCTTTCTAATAGTCTCTTACAGTAGTTTGTTGCTCTATCAAGCATGCCAGTGGCAAAGCAGCTATGAATGCAGGAACATCCGTGCAAAAGCCAGAAAAGATGTCAGGTCTGCTCTGAGTCAAATTGACCTTGATATTGTTATCCTACTACATCTATTGAGTTCATTCATGAGTGTGGTGGAATTCTGAAAGTTATTTTTGGTTTGCGAAAAGAATGTAACCTGAAAGCATTAAACTGTCTTGTCTTTTTGTTCATCTCATTCACGAAAGTACTTTATTTCTTCTGAATTGTGAATTGCATAACTCTTGCTCCTGCAATTGCATCTTTCAGTTGGGAAAGATCCTAGAGAGAAATTTTCTGGCACTGTTGAAACGTTCTCCAGGAGAAACCCCACAAGTTCTAGTCCTCGAGATGATAAACAAAGGATTTTTGAGGATGTACAGCAACACAAGGATATGGTAATTTTTTTTATTTTCAAATAGAAAAGATGGATCTTCATTTGAAATTTTCCCATGAGAAGTTTTATTGACCTAAATATCTAGTTTGTATTGCTTGCGGAGCACGATGCGTGATAGTGCATTCCAGGTTTTTTATTGACATATTTTTACGTGGTTTGTTTGTGGTGTCATCAGCACCGTGAACAAGAGAAGGTACACAGTTCTGCTCGATATGGAAGCAGTTCAAGAAAAGCCCTCATCTCATCTAACAAGCCAAGTTCGTCAGCTGACCACAGTGATACTCGTACTGGTCGGCTGACTACAAGCAGTAGCCGCCCTTCGACCACACGTGCTCTGTATGAAAGCAAACAACCAAGCTTTACACGCAACACTTCTTCTAGAGGCAATCGTGATGATCCTCTTAGGAGCTTTGAGCTTCTCTCTATCAGGAAGTAAAAGTGCTTCCTTTCTGCCATATAAATTTTCTGAATTCTGGTGCACTTGAAATGCTATATCACTTTTTGAGAGATCTCAAGAATTGTGGAATCTATCATGTACATGGGTTGCTACTGAAGAAGTACGTGGTCACATTTACATTACTGCCTGATGAAATCATTTCACGACCAGAATGGTTTTCCGCCCCCAGGACTGTCTTCGCAAGATTTCTCAGCCACGGCAAAACGTTTGGAACATGTCAGAGTGAGAATTCGGGCAGGATTCTTTCTTCTGACTTTTCTACAAGAAGGAACTTTTCTTTTTTCTTTTTCTTTTTCTGGGTCATGTAGAAGATGAAACTTGAACTATAGCCAGTACTGGTTATTATATACGGCTCGCTCACCAGTAGGAGCTGCTCTGCATGCGATTATGTGACTCTGCTTGAATGGATTTTCCTGACCATCAAGTTTTGGTCGAACTAAATTTAATGCCATCGATTTGAATCCTCTGCTCATCTCTACTCATTTCAAAGAGTGTTTCTTGTTCATCTTTTGATCAAATTTAACTGTTTAGATTTAAATTTAAATATTTAAAATTTCAAATATGTTATTTTTCAATATAAAACATTATTTTGGAATAAAAAAAATATCACAATTGCCAATGATTCATATAAATGTAAATATTTTCTATTCACCCCAAAGATGGGCAGAAAATTAACATCATCAGTAAAATTGACTGGTTGTAATGTTTCTTTTGGGTGAATACAGAAAAGTATAAGTATTATTCTTTTTGTTCAAAGTGGAGTAATTCATTTTTGGAACACGTTTCTCAAAGCAATGATTGATAGAACTATTGACGGATCATAGAAACTTGAGCGTTGCTTGGAGTAGGAGAAGCAGCATGTCTCATACAACTACAAGCCAATTGTTATGAAGTTACCAATAAAAGCGGGGAAATACAGCATTGAGAGTCATTACCAATTACCGAGGCACAAATTTACATACTAGAACATTATTCTACAATTTCATTTTGTTTAGTAGATACAAACGAGAAGCGCTATTTATTTAGCCAGCCGTAAAACAATCGAGTCTCCACTTGCCTTCACAAAATTCATCAGCTGGTTAGTTTTGGCAAGTAGAGCTACTCTTTCAATCGCCTATCGCACTAACATCCATCTACTACTTTACAATAATTTCATTCAGAAGAACAGATTCCTTAATGAAAAAGAGTAATTTCAGGTGGAATATACACTGAACTCATCAAATCCCAAAGGACAAATCAAGTCCAAGGATTCTTGCAGACAACATTGCGTTTGAAAACCAAGTGAACTGAAGACGGAAAATTATGGGTTTCTTAGAGCTGCCAAACGTTTCTCTAGATCATCAACGCCCGAGCTGAAACATAAGATTTCCAAGGTCAAGCAAATTATTTGTTGATTCACAAGCAAAAGAGGTTCAATTATATCAATGTAAAAGAAAAAATTGTAGGAAATGATGCTATTCACAAACAATAAATAGTGCTGCTAATATAGGATTTCACATAGATGTACAAGGCCTACTCTAGTCTGTACTAGTAAATAAGGAGCAACCGTAAATTCTTAACGACTTTGACAACATGCGTAGAATCTCAATCTCTTTAACCCAGTAATAATGACTTCAATAAATATTAGTTATATGGTACATACCTGCTAGCATTTTCAGCACTCTTCGTTGCAATTCTTCCTTTAGGAGCCGCTGACAACTGCCGTAAAGTTAAAAACAACCCAATCAGTTTGGGCACAGTAACAAAGTGAAAGCGACAGAAGGTGAGTCATGAAATTTATAACAATTGATTCCAACCTGCGAGGCCACATCCACGCCAATTTCATCAAGCACCTGCCAAAATTGAGGAGGCGAGCAGAATTGCCATCAGTTTCCTTTTTAGTAAAGTCATTGTTACCCCTTAAAGAAAATTAAAATCTTAAACTTGGTGCCCAGCCTGACTCTACCCAACAACCATTACCGCTAAACATTTTGAAACTAAACCAGAAACAATTCATACTAATTTCAGAAATGAAATTGGCATTTCAAGTCCTGAAGATAAAGACACGACGCAGATATGCCATGCCAATTTCTATTTCATTTTTTCCCCCCTCAATTTTGCGGGGAGCACAAGGATGAGAGAAAACGAGTGTGTTTTCTTTCTTCATGTGAGAGTGAGACAAATTGGCCATCTCAAGTGTACATAACATGAACCTTTTAATGATTAGGGAAGTTATTCCAGTAAAAGGCCTTGCAGAAGTTACAGAATATAATAGAGAATAACATGTAATGAAAGAAAATGCTTGAAGGAAGGTACCTGATTTGTCAGGTCTTCAGTCTCCTCTTCAGCTTCATCATCATCCAATGCATCATCTATGGCATCTGACATCATTTCAGTCTGCATGATAAACCATTAAGGTCCATAAGCCAAGAGAAATGAAAAAAATGATTTTCCATGTTTTCCTCCTCGCATGTGAATCTACTGAAGAAGAGTCATCTTACAGTCATATCCATCTGTGCCGATTGTTTCTGGAAGTCCCGCATAACTTTTGCTTGCTTTGCAGGTTCCATTTGCTGCAAAAGAATATTCTAGTTTTAGCATGGGAAGTGAAAAGCAATCCAAAAGGTACTTTATGGACTTTGATGTCGATGTTCCACTTTGGAAGAACAGCTTCTATCATCACTGCTGTCCAGATGCAGCCTGTTGCCTTTAATTTTCTCCTCAAAATTGGACAGCTCAAAGTGTCCATTTTCTTTGTCCTACTTCTTTCCTGTGCGTGTGCAACTGATTGGAAGGCTGCGGAGGAACACTATCTTCCACTATGTATGGGATGACAAAAAGAAAGCACGATCCCTACATTCATATTCTGATCATCCTATCCTACTCTATGAAAACTCACATCCTGTGCGACAACTCCAAGCTTACCCTGACCAGCTCAAATGTAGCACAGAATTTTCATATCACTCTTTTGATAAATAACAAAATGCATTCGTCCGCTTCATTGAAATTGCATTGCAACTCACAAATCACAAAAAGCTTTCTTCAATTCATTTTTAGGAGGGATGATAAAAACAAACAAAAAGCAATGCACAATGACCCAATATAAAGGAGTAGGAGCAATTACATACACAGACATGCCATGATATTCAAATATAATTGAAAATGCTACCTTGTTCATGGCTGCCATTGCCTTATTAGCACCTTTCATGCCAACAGCAACAGAAGACTGGGCATGCATCGCCTGCAGAGAATTGTTAACATAGCTGAGAGCACAGAACATCTCCTGCTGCTTGTTATATCACAAAAAACAGGATTCAACAATGTACCTGTGTGTGAGTTGCTATGCCTCTCATCTGAGCTCGACTACCTTGAAGATTAGCAATTTGTTGCCTAAGCCTAACCAATTGGCGAGCTAGAACTTTAGTTGCTGCCTGCAAATTGCATGGGCAAATGAAACATAAATGAAGCACATCACCAATAGATCAAGATGGCGATATCTTAAGTTAATCTGCAGAAAATCAGAAAGGGACAAAATTATTGATAATGCTGATCATACCTCGTTTCCAGTCTTGGCAGTTCTCTTTATTTCAGCAAGAAGCTTTTTTTCCTAACAATGTAATAGCGTTGTTAGCTGTGACAACAAAAGTCCATAAACAGGATCATCATTCGCAATAAGTTCGACAGTTTGACGTACTTCCAATTGCAATGCTCCAATTTCCTTCTCGATGCCTGACGTATATAGAAGGCCAAGAAAAAATGTTAACATAAGGGCGAACCAACGCTTGTTAATGTAATATGAAACTGAAAATTTACCTCTAGTAGCGTGTGCCATTTCTCGCTTACTCTCCCTAAGAGCCTCTGGATAAAATCAAAGACGAACAAGTGACATAAGAGCATAGTTTTTCACTAAGATTTAACACGAGATATCAGTTTTGGCCGCGCCGGGGTCAGAAAAGAAATGAATTATAATTATATGCTATCAAAAAAGTATCTGAAGATCTAACATCAAAGTGAACGACCAACCAAAAAACCTATTCAAATAAAGAAAACAAAAGAAGAACAAAAAGTAGAAGATAGTGATAATCGAGCAATGCTAAGTTGATTTGCTCAAGGGATGAATACGAACAAAACAAAAGGAGAACCAAAGATCGGACACAAACCTTTAGCCGTGGGTTTCTTGGTGAATATGTTCATGGCGCCAAACAGAATGGTCAATTCCGGAGCTCCTCGGAGTCTTCGTCAATGGTAATTCCAAATATTTAGAGAGAAGCTCCAGAGAACCAGAAGCCGAAGGTGGGAGAGAAGGATCCTGGAACTCACGTCGCAGTATTTTTATCTCTCTTCCTTCCGCGTCTGTTATATTAGGCTGGGACTTGGGTTGGTCATCCAATATCCAATTTATTAGGTACTTAGGTGGCCTTTTTTACAGTTTTCACTTTTCAGTGATGCCCTTTTGTCCTTTTGGCTGAGGTGATGGATGGCCCTTTAAGATTTTGCGAATCCCAAATGGCCACTCAAACATCATGTTTGTTTTCTAAAGCTCACAGCCGAAGATTATTCATCTGATTAGTCCCTACAAAGACAAAAATCCTACAAGAACATTTGGTTTAACTAGTGAAAAAAAAATTAAATTAGTGTAAGATTACACAGTATACATTTCAATCATTCTATTGCAATGAACTACAATGCATCTTAAATGAAGATGCACATCTAACTTGATGATTGAATGTGACTTGTTCAAGACAACCCTAAATGAGTGTTTGAATTAGGCCATGCTTTTTACTGTGAGGCTTGATCGGTCCAACACATTCCTGTGTCATGGGGCATTTCAATTCATCATTGGCATGAGAATGAATTGATGTTAAGAAAGGGCTATAACATTTGTGTGCCCATGTACACAAGGAATCAATTGGAAAGGCATATCCAAAATACTTATGAAGTTGTAATAACAATCTCACTTACAATTGGAATCCGGATTAGTCTAATGAGTGGTGGTAACGCTTACAAAATTTTTACGATGCTTGATGATGGAATTAAAGAAAAATGAATTAACAGCTTGAGTTTTTATAAATTTGATATTGTGTATGTATTGATATAATATATATTAATTTCATGCTAAAAATCCCTAATTGACAACAAACTAGATACAGTTAATTAAACTGTAACAGTAAGAATCGTTTTTCTCATTTATCCTGAAACCTGAAAGAATTTTTAATGAATCCCGCTTCGCTCTATCACCCAAAAAAATAAAAAATAAAAATCCCACTGTCACCTTTAAACATGAGGAGTCCAATTTTGATGCTCGTTCAGTGAGATATGGATAGATTATCTAAATTTATTTTGAGCGGTCAAAATTTAAAATTTTATATCTATAATTTTTATTTACTAGTTTTTTTAAGGATCAAATAGCAATTTGACCTAGCTTGTGAATATTATAGATAAAGAAAGAAGTCCTATATCTAAAACATAAATTAAAAATATATAAAGCTTATTTGGTGTGATACATTCTAAGTTTATATATTCTTAACCTACTTCTCTTAATCTTATTTATAAATTATGTTTACTAATCTCATTAATATCAATATAACAAAAGTATAAAAAATAAAAGTAAGTAAAATTTTAAATATAATATTTAGGTAAAAAATACACAAACCATATAATATGATTTTTTCTGTCCCTTTCTCTTTTATTTTTTAAGGATAATTTAAAAATTTTAACTTAAAATAAAACAATCATATCAACTAATAACTTAAAAATAGATTAAAATTATGCTTTTAAAAGGTGTCTAATATACAAAATCGAGGGAGTATCTTATATCCCCTGGATATAGGATTTTGATTTTTTTTGTAATATTAATGTAATGCATCAGATATGTAAATACTTGAGCGATCTTAGAGCATGTTTCGATGTCCATTTGGAATCAATTCCATGACCAAAATCATAGTTTTACTAAAACTTATCCAAATATTTTTAATTTTTCAAAACTTTATTTGACTTGTGATACTTCATTTTGGAAAAGTTTTTTTTTCTCTATTTGAAAATCAATTCTCATTTCTCAACATTTGAGCATTTTTCCATTTCCTTGCCTCGGTAGTTGATTTTAAAAAATTATTTAAATATCTTCAATTATCAAAATCAATTTTAAAAAATATTATCCAAACATCATAGCATTTTGTTAATCAATTTTTTCTATGATCAATTTTTTTTAATTGAAATCCAAGCTTACCCTTACAATTATACATGTTTGTTACCATTATTCAAACTAAACTCCAAATGGTTTGAATGTTGCAAACTTTCTGGCCCAAAATGCTACAATTACTAAACATGTTAATCTTTATCTTTGCCCAAAAAACTAAGCATATTAATCTTTAGGGCTGCGCAAAAGTCCTTTGATCCAACATAATTTGACTCGAGATGGTCTTATCATGTTCGATTTGTATAAACACAAGTCTTTCAAGACCTAAAAAGCTAAAAAAAATCAAATTACTTTTTCAGGTTAGACTGAATAAGATATTAGGTATCTAAACCATGTGGTCCAATCTAGTCCTAGTAATTTATTTAACATAATTATAATTATTTTATTTTTGACAAATGCTTCAAGTATGATTGACGCTAAAGGGATGATTGCATGAAAATTTATTAAATTTGTTTTTAAATTGTTATAATGTAATGTTGTTGAATTCTGTTGGATGTTGTTTTTATTGAAATTATAAATTTAAATTATTTAGACTGTAATTAAAATATTTTTTTTGTTGTTGAAAATTGGTATAGTTTTATTATGACTATAAGTATTTTTATTATCTTCATTGAGTTTATTAGGTTAAAATGAATTATTTCCTTTCATAGAGAAAAAAAATAGCCAAGTGAGTATTGGATTAACAGAATTAATCTTTCAATCTTATAGACCAAGTCTGATTTTATTACTTTTCAAGTTATCACTGGATAAGATTAGATTATAGATTTTCTAATTTAATCCTTTTAATAAAAGAGATCGAATTTAAGATTAGGTTGAAATTCAATGTGGTACCAATCCTTTATATAGCCATATTAATCTTTGTCGATGCTATTAAAATATTAAATAATCATTTTTGAATTTTGAAACTAAAAATAATAGCTGAATTGATAACATATTAATTATAAAACAAAACTAAAAAAAATCACAGGAGAATGATAAATAAATCCCTTTAAATAGAAAAATGATGATTTGATCCTACAAAATGTAATGATGATGTGAGGTTTTGGGGTACTTTTTTTAGATTAAACATTTCTATGAAATTACTTTAATATCTATCTACAACTAATTTTATATGGTTCACAATTTTGATATAAGTATTCACAAGTTTGGTACTATTAATGACTAAAATAATTTAGGAAACTATGACTTTTTATTAGCAATTTTCTTCATTAAACAAGTCCAACTAATTTTGTATTATTCATAAGCATGGTATGAATATTCATAAAATTGATTCCACCAATAAGTAAAATGATTTAAGAAATCACAACTTTCTATTAATAGATTCCAACCAAGTTTATATTATTTACAAGTTTGATATAAATATTTATAAGTTTTATTTCATCAATAACTAAAATGATTTAAAAAATCATAGCTTTTTAAATAAGGGAGAGACACTGAAGTAATTTCACATAAAAATTTAATTTTAAAGCAATCCCTTGGAGCCTCACTATTATTATTACATTTTATAAGACCTAATTGTTATTTTTCTATTTTAAAGAGATTTATTTGTTGCTCTCCCAAAATTCATTACATTATGTTGGGTTAAGATTTAATTTTACTTTTATATTTATTTTTAAGCAGTATTGAGCATCTTGAATTTTTAAGTGTGGCAATTTTTTTGCTAAACTATTTTTCGGATGAAACAAATTGCCCTAATGTTCATGTGCCGTTTTCTCTCGTTTTATGCTGACTTAGCATATAGTATGTAAGCTCTAACCCTCTTTGACTCTATGACACGGCATACATTATGCTTTTTTCCCCCTGTAATGGCGTGGCTCTCCAGTCTCCACCAATAAATTACACACACGCGACTTAAAGAAAACGGGGAGAGAAAGTGACAAGCGAAGAGTTAATTGTGGGCAACAAATCTATTTTAGATTGCAGTCTTCAGCAAAAAATGAAGTACTTTGGTGAAGCCAGTGATATTCATCAAGCCCGCAAAAGTTGATCCTAAACTAAAACATATTGATTGTCCTCTGTGCAGCTACACATTTTCTAAAGAATGTTGCTGCGACAAAATTTCAATAATCTCTAAGACGGCTGACAATCACTTCCTAGGTAAAGGAAAAATAAATCGTAAGGCTGATAGCTTGTGATTTATCGTCCTAGACTTTATTAGTACAGAATAAACAACCTTGGAACTAATTATCGATAATTCTTTAACTTTTTGGCATAAATCCAAAAGCATATTATATTCATTTCAATTTCTACCGCACGCAAGAGAAGTTAGGTCATGTTTGGTACATTAGAATTGGGTTCAAGAAAAATGAAATTGGAATTGAAATCATGCTTTCAATTGTTTGGTATGCATGAATCCAATTCTTTATGAATTTCAATTCTATCAAAATATCTAGAATTTAATTCCATCTCCATCATGATGGAATTACCACAATTCCATAGAATTGTCATAAGTGCTCCACATACACACTCCATCATGTTGGCTGAGTTTTTTATTTTTTTATAAGGGCATTTTAGTCTTTATTTATTTTAAATACATATATTTATTAATATTATATTCAGATTCCATCTTCATACCAAACATATATTTATAACTCAATTCTATTCTGATTTCAATTCCGATTTCAATTCCAATTTCGATTCTAATTTCATCAAAAACTCTTTCATTATATCAAACGAGGCTTTAGAGACAGAGAGATACCTTGGGGACTAGCCTTGGCAGCCTTTCGGTGGTCGAACCGGGCAGAAATAGGCGATTTGTTCATCCCTCCTCCAGGGGCTGATTTAGAAACTATGGTCTGGGGGCCACAATGCAAAATTACATAATAGTGGAGGGAAAAAATTAATTTTAACATTTTTTTACAAGTGAAACACTAAGTAAGTTTTGCAAAAAATTTGCCACATAAGGTGCTTACTGCTTAAACCCCAAATCCGTCCCTGGCCTCATCATCATCTTCTCCGCGTTAGAAATCCTCTCTTATTGAACTGCTAGAGCCATCTCCCATACTTTCAAATCGTCATCGTAATCATTCGAAGCGATGTAGTTGCCGAAGACTCAGTACATTTGCAGACATCAAAAGGATTACCCAGGGAGAACCAGCGTACTTCCACCCTTATCAAACACATTCGAGCTCCTGTTCAGATTTTTTTTTTTAATTTCCATCGTAGCATAAATCAGGACTCATTGGCTTTCAGTTTCTGGATAATTCTTTAGCTTTCCGTCAGAAATCCAAGAAATAAATGCTCCAAAGTTGACAGGTTTTTATTATTTTTTTTTTAAAAATAGATTTGTTTAAGCCAAGACAAGACTCGGGTGTCGTTGGAATTCGAGGGAGAAGAAGAACGAAGAACAAAGAAAATAAGAGCCAACACGACTCTTCAGATTTTTCACACCTAGATGTTAAAATACATAGGGTTGCCACATCATAGGGTAAAGCTCACACATTTGATGTCAAGTCAGCACTAAACAGGAGAATAAATGATATACTGATGAATGGTCAATTTTGCTTTTTTAAAAAATAATACAGAAAAAAAAATTAATTTTTTAAAATAATATAATTCTTTAAAAATTTTTAAAATTTTTCTGTCATCAATAAATTTATATAAATTATTAAATTATTCTTATTAAAAAATAAATAATTTATAATTTTTTTTATATTTATAATAATACATTAACAAATAAAGAATTTAACGTGTAAATTTATAATTTATTTTTACATTATTACGAATATAAAAAAATTATGAATATATAAAAAAAATTGTAAATTATTTATTTTTAATAAAAATAATTTAATAATTTATATAAATTTATTAATGATAGAAAATTTTTTAAAAATTATAGAGAGATTATGACATTTTAAGGGATTAATTATTATTTATATGTTTTAAAAATTTTTATTATCATTGTCTTAAAAAATATTGTCTCACTTGAAAATGTTCAAGGTCAGGACACTTTTTAAAATAAGTATAGGGCGGGGAATTTCTAAAATAATTGACCCGATTAGCCTAAACAAACCCCACATGATTTTTTTTTTTGGGCCAAAACCTAACGTAATTAAAATTTAAAATTTAAAATAGTTCGTCAACAATCATCAATAAATATTTAATTTTACATTGGATGAGGTAAAAAATATCGAAGAAGCTTGAATAAATCGTTTGCATCAATTCGTCGGGCGAACAGAAGAGAAAATCGTTTGCATAAACCGCATGATGTATTTTCTCTGGCCAACTCAGTCAAATGATTTCCCTCGATTGTCTTCCGTAGCATCATTTTCGACGTGCTCTTTTTGCTTCCTACAAACTCTCCAACATTCCTACCTTCCGAAGCGCTTTACGCGACGGATGGCATTGACTATTATGGAATTATCATTTCAATAACTCAGAGATTCAGTGCACCGCTAGAAATTTTGCAATCTGCTCAGCTTTGGGTCTGAAATTATATGAATTTCCATGATCGTTTGAGAACTGAGAACTGGGAAGGTACTTAATTCTGTCTCGGCCCATTTCTTTTTTTCTTTTTTTTCTTTTTCCTTTGATTGGATACTTGAACATGTCATCTTTTCTCCGTACTTAAACATTGGGTTAATATTCAGACTCAGATTGGCTGGACCTATTTTCTGTTATTCTCGCTAACAGATGAAGATTTGATAACAAAATTCGTAGATTGCAGGGAAAGGGTGGTCGAAAATGATTTTTTGGAGCATTGGATTTTTGTTTTTTTCCGTTGCGAGTGACTTCAAGGAAACTATGCGAGTTGTGTTCCTGGAAAGATGTCATTAACATTGAGATTGGTTATTTTGTTTTATGTATTGAGGTAGGATTGTTCACTTGGCAGCGATTTAAACATTAAGTCCTAGCAACTGGCGAGATGCGACGAATCCCAGACCTCCGGTCGCGTACAGCACTTTGATACTTGTTTTTGTTTGGGAATGTTTGGAAATTCCAAGGGAGATGGGACAACTGAGTTGGATGCCTTCTATCCCATCCGACCAGAATGTAAAGCTGACGTTCCGAAGACTCATTTTAAACCAAGGGTGCGTTTTTCTACTTTCTAATTTTTCTCTATCGTGGCTTGTCAATATTATTTGTTTGAAAAAGCATATTAATTATGGCTATGTGGAAGGTTTTCCCCAATGTGATAACGAACTGAACTGATGCATTGGTAAGATCCAACAGGGAGTCGTTCATTAAAACCTTGCAATATTTTCGGAGAAAAATTATGCTTATTTTTCATCATTACTATCACAGATATATACACGAGTGGGTTGATTTTTTTAATTTAATTTTTCAGCATTATCTCGTGATCAATCTTTGGTGCTCTCTATTTCCGCAGGCTGGCAAAACTCTAAGTGAAAGAAGATGGCATGCATCATTCACTCAAGATGGTCATTTGGATATTGCCAAAGTGCTTAGACGAATCCAACGGGGGGTAATCTTATAATGCTGTTCAGATTTAGACGACTGTGTCCTTATGGAATTGTATATTATGAATGCGTGAACATGCGTTGGATTTGAGTTTAGTCATGGTAGATTTGTTTGCAATTATCTCAACATGATATGAGATTATTTATGTAAGACAAAATTGGATGAAGTGATCTGAATCTGATTATTCTGTCTGTAGTAATGGCGCCCAATTGCTGCTCTTAAGCTAAACTAGAAGAGATAAGTCTCTTATATATGTTCTCGGCCTTCCTCACTCTCTTGTGTGCTGGGTGGCTGGGTTATTAATGTTGCAGTTAAGTCCCACTTTATTATCATTATTTTAAGGAAAAAAATATGATTTATCTCTTTTTCTTCCATTTTTCCTTCTGTAAGGAATCTGATACATGAACACATTTAATCTCTACTTTATTTACCTCTTCTCTGCAATTTAGATCTTAGTTTCAGGGTTGACAGTATAATTTGGTTCCATTAAACCTTGCCAGATTTAAAGTGATTAGTGATTTTATTATAGATATATATATATATATATATTGACGATGTCTTTGGAAATGCCCTTTCAGAACATTTCTCTGCATCAGAAAGGGATTTAGTGGACAAATGTACCATAATCAGTGCCATGCACTCATTAATTGTTGTCCTTTTGAAAAACTACAGTGGGTCCATGGAAATTGCCCGCTCAGCCAATCTTCACTCAACTGTTGAATTCATGATGTCTCTCTTTCCTCACTTACAGTGATGTTTCCATCACAATGGCTTGCATTTAAGTATATCTTGATATGGGCACTCCACTTAAACTTGAGTCTCTTTCTCATAGTTCACTGGTGAAAAGCAAGCAAGAGTTAGTTGATTGAAGGTTATTTTTCTTTTTCAAAATATGCAGGGGTTCTTATTGAACTAGCACCCATCCCTGCATATGTGATGACATTCTTATAGTTGCTATTCTGTATGTGTATATCTGTGTGGCTTTGCCACAAATATGTGAACGAGCCAGCAACTCCATGCTGACCCTTTCCTATGTTTGAAATTTGAATGCATATCAATGTAAATGTTTTCCACCTTTTTTATCTGTTATGATACTGTTCTCTATGATAGGGATACAATATCACTGTAGAATAGTTGTTGCGTGTTGATTTCTATAATAAGTCTGTTCTGTTAGTTAGGAGGACTATGACAACTTTTGTTAGTTAATGAGAAACAGAATAGAAATGTTAGTAAGAACTGAAAATAACGGGTTATTGTAAATTCCCAAAGTGTACTTGGTTAAGTGTTTTTTATTGAACCATTTCCCCTGTATCTTTCACACAATAATGTGATTTAAGATGACAATCCGATGTGTATTTTATTTTGCAACTGGACTGCTGGTGCTCTTTTTTCATGTTAAAAAATTTGTATTTTACTTTTTTTCATGTTTTATTCTTTCAAATATGTGCGCTCTTTAATTTATGTTCATTTCTATTTTTGTAAATTGTGCAGGGCATACATCCTTCAATTAAAGGGGTAGTGTGGGAGTTCTTGTTAGGTTGTTATGATCCTAACAGCACGTTTGAAGAACGGAATCAACTTAAGGAGCAAAGGAGGTATATCTTACAATAACAACATGGATTGTATAATGCTATCGTGCTTTGTTGTTTACCAAGCTTTTAAGAATGTTATTAATTAAGAGGACTTGATCAACAACTTCCACAAGTGTTCTCTTTGGCTCTCTTAATAGGGTTTGAAATTATCTGTTCCACTCTCCTCACTAGTTTCTCATGTGATCTTTTTTTATACATATTCAAATCATCTCAAATGATTTTCTATCATTTTCTCTTCAATAGGTGCTACACCCACTTTTTTTTTCACGTGTGCTTATTTTAAATTTTATCTTTACATGTACACCTACACATCTATCTCAACATTCTCATCTTTACTATTCTAACTTTATACTCTTGCTGTCCCGTTAAAACCCAACATTCACTACTCTTTAGCATAGCTGGTCTTATAGTAGTCAAATAAAACTTTCCTTTAAGTTTATTAGGTATCTTACGATCGCAAATAACTCCTTTAGCTTTTTTTTAATCAAAGTACCTACCTTGTATCTTATGTGCAATATTTCCATGAATTCCCCAATCATGTTGAATAGTAGCTCCCAAATATTTAAATTTTTTCACTTAAGGTATAATTTAATCTTCCAATTTCACTTTTAAATTTAAATTACTACTGATTGACTTTTTATTAAAATTACAATGCAAATATTCCATCTTACATGTACTTAGATGGAAACCTTTTGACTTCAATGTCCTCTTTCATATCTCAAGTTTACAGTTAATCTCTCTTTTCTTATCTCCGTAATAAGAATATACTATTTGCGAAAGGCATGCATTTAGGGATTTTTTCTTAAATATACTCAATTAAAACATCTAGGATTAGGTCAAACAAATAAGAACTCAAAGATGATCCTCGATGTAAGCCAATTCTTATAGGAAAATTTTTGTTTTACCACTAGACATTCTTATAGTAGTGGCTACCCCCTCGTACATATCTTGTTGAGCTCATAAATCTGATTAAATAAAGTAAAGAGAGTAACAATACTCCACGGATTCATATGGTCTTCTAAATTTAGCTATCCTATTTAGTACGCAATGAAGTTCTTCTTGTGCAGAATTTACTGCTGAGTTCTATTGAACTCCATTCTTTTGTCCCATCCCATGAACCTTAAAGGTTATCATGTCTTCAGTTTTTCTTCATTTAGCAAGTTAGCAACTTAAATTTCATATATGGCCATGTTTTCTTTTCCCCTCTAAAAGTTAGCTGGTCTTTCAAATTTGCCAGGTTTTGAATCCCAATTCTGCCGGTCCCACTCCCCCCCTTACCCTGCCCTTGGTTGGAAATACTAAATACAAATTAGTTTGTCTAAAATTATTATCCAGGCAACAGTTTAATACATGGAAAGATGAATGTCAAAGGATGGTTCCAGTTATTGGTACTGGAAAATTCATCACAACACCTCTCATCGGTGACGATGGCCAGCCAACAGATGATTCTTTGATAGGCATACCGCTTTCAGATAAGAAGGTTCTGCAGTGGGTGCAGACATTACACCAGATTGGTATGTATATACTGCTCCATATTCATTAAATGCTTTGTAGATATATCCATTCTGTTTGGGTTTAGTTTGTCCTACAACTTTTGCGGCATGGTCTTTGGCCTTCTTTAAACTGGTTGGTTAATGAATGTTCCCCATGAAGAGGAAAAGCACCCTAAATATTAATTTTAAATTCAAATATGAGGATTGCAGATGCATGGCAGCAAGCTTGTAACATTTGATATATGCCACCATATGATCACTTGTTAACACAATAGTGAGCATTGAGTGTAACAGACCAATTGCATATTTATGTAATATAATGAGATCAAGGATATTGAATGGCTTTTGCCTAAGTTCTTGAGGTGCTGACAGCCAGTCCATTAATATTCACGGTGCATTAGCATCAAAAGAATATGCTAGCTGCATGGGTTTATGCCGTTGGTTTTTGCTGCAGAAATGTTTGCCTCTTCTTTCAGTAACCATCCATGCTGTTAAATAATTATTTTCTGTAGGTCTGGATGTCGTAAGAACAGATCGAGCTCTTGTGTTCTATGAGAGTGAAACTAACCAGGCAAAACTATGGGATGTTCTGTCAATTTATACCTGGTTGGATGATGATATTGGCTATGTGCAAGGTGAATTACTAGTTTTTGTCCTTTGTCAAATTGAAGTATCATCAGTTTGAGACATTTCCAGGTATTATTTCTGTTGCAGGAATGAATGACATATGCTCACCTATGGTGATACTTCTTGAAGATGAAGCAGATTCCTTTTGGTGCTTTGAGCGTGCTATGCGAAGGCTGGTATGCCAGATATATTGTGATTATGCTATGCTATTTTTGCCTGAGAGTGTCACCTTTGGATGTTTGATGTTTAGGTGGTCAATATTACACTGAGAAAGTCGCCACAATCTATGGACCACAAAACAAACAAACAAACAAACAACAACAAGCCTTTATCCCACTAGGTGGGGTCGGCTACATGGATTGCAAGACGCCATTGTGCTCTATCATTTATTAAGCTTTTAGAAATATTATTAATTAAGAGATCACGTTCAACAACTTCCAAGAGTGTTCTCTTAGGCCTTCCTCTACCTCTCTTAATCGGACTCAAAGTTATATGTTCCACTCTTCTCACTGGTGCCTCCCTTGGTCTTCTTTGTACTGCCCAAACCATCTCAACCGATTTTCTACCATTTTTTCCTCAATAGGTGCCACCCTCACTTTTTCGCGTATGTGCTCATTTCGAATTTTATCTTTACGTGTATGTCCGCACATCCATCGTAACATTCTCATCTCTGCTACTCCAACTTTATGCTCTTGCTGTCCCGTTAGAGCCCAGCATTCACTACTATATAACATTGCCGGTCTGATAGCAGTACGATAAAACTTTCCTTTAAGTTTATTATTAATAATAAGTATTTGAGTCAGTTGTTCACAAAAAAAAAAAAAAAAAAGGTATTTGAGTCAATTAACGATTTAGAACTTAAAGATTACTCACCTTTAAATTTGGTCCTCTAGAGAAAAGCCTCTCAATTTAGTTCATGGAACAGTCTGAAACTTCTTTGTAACTAGGGTTAAAATCACAACTTGTCAACAAAGTGTCCCAAAGATAAAATTGGGAGAAGGAGAATGGGGTTTCTCTAAATTGGTTTCAGTTTCTTTCTAGCTATCGGTTATTGCACTTGTTTTCATTTGTACAAGGACTAAATGTTTGTCCCTGGATAATGAGTTTTTGTGATGAGTTCGTATTCATGCTGTTTTTGCATTACAGAGAGAGAATTTCAGGACTAGTGCAAGTTCGATGGGGGTGCAATCTCAGTTGAGTACGCTCTCCCAGATTATTAAAATTGTTGATCCCAAGCTTCACCAACATCTTGGTATGGGAAATATGTATGGGCAGCTTCTAATGTGTCATGATTAATATTTTCTGGTTTCAAAATTATCATTTTGACTAGAATCAAAGTCAAATGTTCCAAAAGTGTAAACATGCTTTTGAGGTAGTCGATGTTGATGGGAAATTCTTTTTGACAATCACATTTTGAGGTTCCTTGATAACAGAAAACCATGCACCATCTTGCAAATGTGTGTTCTAATGGCTATAGCAGTTAGGGTCCTCACTATAAAGGAGTGGTTGCTTGTTTATCCCTCCCATCCTTAAATCTATCTAAGTTCATAGAGAAACATTACGTCTGTATGAACTCCTCAAAAATAGCTCATAAACTTGTATATATTTGTTTTGCAGATGATTTAGATGCTGGGGAGTATCTCTTTGCATTTCGCATGCTGATGGTTCTTTTCCGCAGAGAATTTTCATTTGCAGATGCTCTTTATCTTTGGGAGGTAAGGAGGAATCGATATCCCCAGCCTATATGGGCTCCTTGGGAAAATTGAGTAGCTATGCTTTTTTGGTTCCTTGATTATTTTTTAATGAAAATGATAGCTTGGAGTCTGTACAAGCTACAAATTAAGAAGCTCATTTTAAGACATAATATAGATTGTTTACAGTTGATGTGGGCCATGGAATACAACCCAAATATATTTTCATTATATGAAAAGCCAGAGATTGCCCAAACAAGTGAAAACGCACCTGTAGTAAGTGGCAAGTTGTTGAAGCAATATGGCAAATTTCAGAGGAAGAACTTGAGGACGGGCAATACTGAGCAGCAAAGTGCACTAGCTGTTTTTCTTGTTGCAAGTGTTCTTGAAGTGAAGAATAGGCAGATTTTAAAGGAGGCTAAGGGTGTAGATGATGTTGTTAAGGTCTCTCTTTCCACCCCCCGCATGGATGCATGTATTTATAGTTTGAAATATGCATTAGTCATTTACTCTTGTTTCTGCATGAATCTTACATTAACCATTCTGTCCAGATCTTGGGTGACATAACATCAAATCTTGACGCTAAAAAAGCATGTACTGAGGCTTTGAAAATTCAGAAAAAGTACCTGAGCAAGGTAAGTTCCATTATTGTCTTTCGTGGTTTTAGATGCATGCTTTCTTGTTTGTTTTTAGGAGAAGCAGGGTAGGATTTAAGTAACTGAAATGATTTGATGGATCATATGTTACCTTCCGATCTTAAAATAAACCTTCCTTTGTCTTTTGTTTTTTTGTTCGTGGGGAGAGGTGGGTGTCTAAAACTATGCTAGTAGCTAGATAGAGTTGGAAGATTAGAAGATTCAGATCAAAGGCAATGAAACTAGTAATCTATAATTCGAAACATGTGTTACTCGTTTACTGCCCTACTTTCTATATTCTCAGTCTCAATGACATTCTTTATGTGTCCATTTCAGAGAAGAGATATGAGATTTTGTAACAATTGTTTGTTCATGCAGACCAGAAGGCATGAGAGGAGATTTCTGGTGGCAGCAGTGGATACTGAATCTCTGTCTCTCTCTCTCTCTCTCTCTCTAATTTTATATTTTCTTTGGTGTGTGAAATTCTTCAGGTTTTTGGCTGTTAGGCTAATGTTTTTCTCTCCGTAAAGCTAGCAGCCCCTTACCCCTATTCTTTTGTTATTTGACGCCTTTTTTGGGGGACGCCAATCATGACTTGAGTGCCAGATGAACTTGCAGTAGGGAATTGGAACTTTTGTATTGTACAATAGGGCATTATTTTGTTGTCACCATAAAAAGATTATTTGCTTCCCCATTCTTTAGACAGCTAGTGTAGTGTAAAATGTCAAGAAATGAGTTGCATTATTAATGGCTCGTGAATACTGGGGATTGCTTGGAATTTCTTTATTATTTATAATTATAAATATATAGATATTTTTATGTTTTGTAGTTGTTCTTTCTAAAAGACATATTTTACTACCAAACTTAGTTGTTTTATTCATTCGTTCTACCAAGAAATGCTTTAAAAATGAACTCATGAGCGTGTCCCTGGTCCCCACTAATTGTCTGTATCATACAGCTTTCTTAGCTATTCATATATTTTTTCCATTCAAATTATAAAACAATTTTTAAAATAAAATATTTTAAAATATAAAGCATTCTTTGATTTTCATTGTGTAGTTAATGATTATGTAAAAATGTCCTTCATGAGAATACTATTCTCACCCTTTATACGCTTCGGTTATTATCAGAGGCACTAAGCCAGTTACAAAAAGCTTCACTTCAGAATGGTTACTGAATATATAAAATGTTTTTTTTTTTTGTGTCAAAATTGAGTGTATAAAATGTTACTTGTACTACTTTCAACTGTTAGCGTGGTCAAAGAGTGTACAGATAAAATAACAATTTTAGCCATAATCTTCTTCCTTCCATTGTGTTGACTTTTGCTTGAGTAGGGTGAGCATCTATTGGTTTAGTGTTAAAATGTATAAAATACTTGATATTAAATTTAAATGTTAATGATTCAATTTTGAATTTTATATTTGGTTGGAAGTATGTTACTATCATTTTATCCATTGTATTTTTGATTAAAAAAACTAACGAAGACATTTGTAAGCATAAAAATGGGATTAGACCAGACCTCTTGCCTCCTATGAACTTTTGCCTGTGTTTTCAACTGATAAAGGACACACCACCACTATATAATGGGCTATAAACAACTTGCATTGGTATAGAATATAAAAAAACTCGATCGACTGAGTTAGAAATACTATATCAATTATGCACCTTCTAAGGATTTCAGACATATAAATTGTTTACACACACACACACTCTCTCGTTTTTGAAGTATAAAAAAAAAATAAAGTAATAACCTTTAGAGTAAAAACTCTAACCATCATTCTGTATTATCTTAATTATACAGACTCCCCTTAATTTTAAAAACATACATTTAATCCAATTAATAACTTTGGTAAGGAATATTCTAAAAAGATGCTAGAAACTTATTTTTAAATTAAAATTTATATCACAAAAACTTTTTATTTAATTTACCCCTCACCCTAGTCAATCCTAAATTATATTATGTTCATAGTTACATAATTTAATTGTAAAAAACATGTTTATAAATTTTAATTTAAATTATTTATATAATATCTTGAATTTATATTGTTTTATGTTATGCGACGGACAAGAATATATTTTTTTGCAATTTTAAAAAAATAAATAAATACGTTCAATAAATTTGATGAAAACTAAAATAATAAAATTTTATAATATGATACAAATTAATAAATTTGATAAGATAATAAAAATTTGAAAATGAATTTATTATATCTTTTAGCTGTATACGAAGAATTTTTTTTTTTGCAGATATAGTTTTTTAGCAAAATTCTTAGATTAAAGAGAGACATTTGGGTAAAATTAAAAGTTCAAAAGTAAGACTTAATGGTCAACTAACAATTTGATGGATGAAATGGAATCTCAAATATACAAGGGAGGTTTTATACAACATATGTCTTAATTTAAGGGAGGTTCATATGCATTTTCAAAATAAAAGGGAAGTTTGTGTATTAAATTATAATATAAGGTTGGTCAGTGTATTTTATTCTAATTTTCATATATAATTTATAAGTTACTAATATGGTATTTGTGTGTATGTGTATATGATAATTTTATGAATTTGATCTTTCAATTTTAAAATTTGAAGATCGAATTGAATCAATCAACTAAAATTTTTAAAATACCAAAAATTAAATCAAATAGATCAAACTCAATTTAATTCAGATCGGTTTTGCTCTCTCACCCCTAAGAGAGAGGGGGTAAATGGAAGCCTTCTACAATTATAACTTTTTAGTACTGTTTTCAGTTTTTTAAAAAATTTAAAATGCACAGTAATTTTATATTTGTTTTAATTTGTTTTAAATGAGGTGCCATGTTAAACAAGGAAAACATGGAAAAAATGTGTAAATTGTAACTTTAAGGGCCATTAATTAACATATTAAGGATGTAAATTAATTAAAAGTGACTTGTAATTTTTTTGGAATAGCATAAAGAATAAACCCCATTGATGGTCAAGATTTCACCTTTGAGATAATGAGGAAAGAGCAAATGATAATTGTCTTCCAAATAAATTGTAATATACATCAAGATTAAGATTTGAATCACAATTGCATAGGTATTTACTTAAGTGACAAAAACTTTTACTATTTGCTTAAGTTGAGTTGGTTAAAGTGACTTATAATTATTTGCAGAGGAGGTTAATCAACATTTAACTGAAATGCAAGAGCATTTAGCCAATAGGATTGGGTTTGAGCCTTTGAAGGAAAAGACTACTGTTGCTCACAATGTATGAACAATGTTGGAATTTTTGTTGAAAAAGTGTCTACTCATACATCTAATATTTCATGGTACTTTAAACAAGATTATTTTTAGGTTAAGGAATGTTTTTAGTCTTCTAATTTTATATAAATTTTTAATTTAATCTTTTAATTTTATAAAGTATACATTTAATTTTATAAAATATATTTTTAGTCTTTTAATTTTAACATTGCTAGTTTCAAATAATCATTTTTGTATCAATTATTATTATTTTTAAAAAATTAAACGTAATAAGTTAATATTTGATCATATTTTGTTAATATTAAAAATTTAATTTAAAATTTTTTTTGTGATAAAACTATGATGCTATGATTAAAAGATTGAAAATATACTTTATAAAATTAAAAAATTAAAATAAAATTTTATATAAATTTAAGGAATTGAAAAATATACTTTAATCTTATGTTTAATACTAACATAACACGTGTCTAGTCTTGTGAAAAATGCAAGAGTATTTAAATATTTTTCCTTAGCAAATTCATGAACGACATGCTAATGCTATCATTCTTCATTTTCCTTTGTTCTTAAATATAAAATTCATTTGTTATTTTTAAAAATTGAAGGGAATGAATGCAATCCCATTTAAAGTTATGTCACTGGCCCGGTAGCCGGCAGTGACATCCTGGGACAGTGGTATCGGGAAGTTAGATTATAGTGGTAGAACAGGCAAATAAAAAAAAAAAAAAAAAAACGAATGTTCGATGGGTCCGGGAAATCCCCCTGGGTCCCACAATGCAGATTTTAAACAGAGCTTATCGTTGCTATTTCTTTTTTTTATAAAATATTTTTAATTAAATTTCACATTAATAAAATAATATTTATTTTTAAATTAATTTTATTTTTATTAAATATTTTATAATAAATATAAAGTCATTATCAGTAAAGATATTTATAAAAAAATAATTATTACATTTTAAAAAATTAAAAATAATTTAATCTTTAAATGTATAACTTCTCAAAAAAATTTTACATTTTTAAATGAAAGAATATAAATTATTTTTATTAATATTGTCAATATCAATATAAAAAATTTAAAAAATAAAAATATATATAATTTTAAATATTTTTTATATAATAAATTTAAAAATAATGTTATGTTATTTTTTGGTAAAAAAAAATTTTAAAAATATTTTTTTTATCTGTACTTAAAAAATCACACATTAATTTATGGATGAGATTAAATGATTTTCGGGACTTATAATTCAACAGGTAGTATGTGATTACTACTCATTGATAATACCAAAATCAATTGCTTGTTTTTATCAGCGTTCTCGTGCTCGGCAACGTGAGACTGCGTCCAGCGGCTGCGTGTCGGCTTTAAGGAGCCCCTGTCGGCTCGGCAGCTTCCTTTCAGAGTTAAGGAGCCAACACCTACATTAAAGCTCGCAGAGTCATAGCCCCAGAGGGGTCAATGTCGCACTCATGAGTAGTGCAGGCTTTTGATTTTTGCAATGTCTCCGAGGGTTTTCACTGCTTCTGCTAGCTGGCCCTGCTCCGACGCTTTGTTAGTTATTCTGCCTCTGCGCCATCAGAGTCCTCTGTCCTCTGGTCCCACAATCATATCGCACTTGTACCATAGCCCCCAACATACTGTTCTCCTCTCCCCACACCTTTCTTTCCCGTCACTTTCCACTTTTCTGCATCAATTTCATTCATAACTACCAATTACTTCATCGTCTTGCATTCTGTTTTGTACTTACTTGTCATTCATTAGGCGCCTAATCTGCAATTATCCTACTATGCTGTCTCTTCATCTCCCCTTATATGCTATCCATCTTCTTTCATTATTTCATTCTCGCCGACCTGCTTCCACACTTTTTTTGCTAAACATCGCTGCTCTGCTTCTCGGCGTTCTTTTTTTGTTTTTTTCCCTCCCTCCTCCTCCTCTTCTTCAGACTTCAATGGGTCTGCGTCATCTAGTTCCTACTCTTGCTCTTGTCATCTTGTGTCCCTCGTGGTTTCTCTCCTACCAGCAACCTGCCTGGACGCGGCGGAGCAGGAACGGTTTATCAGGTGCTGGACTCAATCAACTCGGACATCCCCCTGGCGTTCTCTCTTCCCTGACGATTCTCTGTGTCTCTGCCCCTCAATGGCGTCCTTGCGATTATCCTTATGAATATGAATGGTTCCGGTAATGCAGGCATTGAAACGGCACGCATTGTTGAGTTGAACTTTGGGTATTTGTCAGACTACACTCCTAACCCTCCTTGCTCTCAAAATGCCACTCTCTCAACCCTCTGCTCTTCACCTCTTTTAAGTACCTTCGCAAGCTTTTCTTTTACAGATGTTTCAACGGCTCTAGGGTTTCTCTTCCTGATGTTTCTCTATCTTTTGGTTCGAGTCTGGAGGAGCTTGTGTTCATCGAGAATCCGTCTTTGGCAGGCTCGTTGAGTGGTATATTACGTAATTTTTACGAACTGAGGAGGCTGGTTTTGACGGGAATGGGTTTTTATGGTGAAGTTCCTAACCTGATGGGTGATCTAGCTAATCTGGAAGAGATTACGTTATCGAGAAATCACTTGCTGGGAACTTCCTGGGAGTTTAGCTAATTTGAAGAAGCTGAAGCTTCTTGATCTGAGTCAAAATCATTTTGAAGGGGTGTTTACCTGACATGGGTAGTCTCAAGAGCTTCCTGAAGCTTGATATGAGATCCAACACGATTCACGGGTCAATCCCAGAAAGTTTCAGACACTTGCAGAGCC